>NC_142947.1:13568094-13613094 GCF_046866305.1 Octopus bimaculoides
GGCAGCAGGTGGACGTTCTCTTAATTATTAGCACTGTATATAATAATAATAATAATAATCGATGCAGTCATTATCATAATCCGTGCAAATCCATAACTGATAGCAGCACATGTATTGGTGACTCCATATGACCATACGTAATCACGTCTAGTTGAATCAGCGAGCCTCCTAAGCTGCGGATTAAAACCGACTTCGGTATTCATCGAAGATTAAAGCCGAGCCATCCTCTAATACATTCCATAAGATGACAGCCTATATAGTGGAAAATATTCTTACAAGATCAGGTATTTGTGACAGACAGCTTTTCAAAATTTTCTGCAGAATAATCCTATACAGTGTCTTAGTAAGATGCAGAAACAGTTGCCATTCTCGAAATTTCAATACTATTTTCACACCCAAATACATACACATATGTGTATACACAAACTGCTGCACAGACGGACGGACGGACGGACGGACATAGAGAAGGATATATATAGAGAGAAAGAGACAGAAAAAGAGACAGACAGACATGAGATAGATACATGGACATATAGATAGAAAGATAGATACATACATACATACATACATTCATACATACATACATACATACATACATACATACATACATTGATAAATTATACACAAAGGAACATGAATGAAGAAAACTGCAATAAATACAATCGTAAGAAAGCCTTAGAGTGAATGAAATAAAATGTAAGCATAAAATGCGAGCTGGCAGAAACGTTAGCACGCCGTACTTTAATAAGTACCAGTTACGCACTGAGGTCGATATAATCGACTTAATCCGTTTGTATGTCCTTGTTTGTCCCCCCTGTGTGTAGCCCCTTGTGGGCAGCAAAGAAATAAGAAACATTAGCACGCCGGGCGAAATGCTTAGCGGTATTTCGTCTGCCGTTACGCTCTGAGTTCAAATTCCGCCGAGGTCGACTTTGCCTTTCATCCTTTTGGGGTCGATAAATTAAGTACCAGTTGCGTACTAGGGTCGATCTAATCGACTGCCCCCCTCCCCAAAAATTTCTCGCCTTGTGCCTAGAGTAGAAAAGGATATTATATTTTATGTTGTTACTCAACTACCGAGCAGCGATCACCAAAGCAAAAACAGTTTACTAAGGCATATAAGCAGCTGTTGAATTATCATGGATAACTTTACGTCACTAAGAATATTCTCATGAAAGTACGAGTATTGCAAATAGTGATGTTTTTTTAAAGATATGTAAAAATTGAACTCCACAATGGTCATGAGAAACCGAAAGATATGAGACGGATCCATAGGGAACATTATACGATGAACGAAATAAAAAATTATTTGTGCTTTGATTTTGTTGATTTATTTTAATATATCTGAAAGATCTTTCAGATATATGAAAATTATTTCAACTGAAATGTGTATCTTCTTCTCTCTCCCGTCATCTCTCCCTCTCTCTCTCTCTCTCTCTCTCTCTCTATCTCTCTCTCTCTCTCTCTCTCTCTCACTCTTTCTCTCTCTGTATATATAATATATATATATATATATATATATATATATATATACACACACAAACATACACATATACACATATATACATATATATATACATATATATATATATATATATATATATATATATATATATATATATATATATATATATATATATATATATATCATATACATGTGTGTGCGTATGTGTTACAGAAATATGTGTGTATGCATACATCATATCTATCTTTGTGTGTGTTTGTGTGCATGCGCAATGATTGAAAGAAAGATACAGTGGGAGGGACAGAGAGAGAGAGAGAGAGAGAGAGAGAGAGAGAGAGAGAGAGAGAGAGAGAGAGAGAGTAATGGCATGAACTCGTATATTAATACAACCTTGCTACACCGAAATCGCTCGGCGGAGCGTAACTTAATCCCTATAAGATAGTTTTGGGAGCCACTTTAATCACAAACAGAATATTACCACTTGTATATTATTGACACCTGTAAACAGATGTCTGCCATCTGTAACATGTAACCATCAGTCTTTTAACGCCTGGCGTGATCGTTTTTGTGGCTTGATAAATTCCGCTAACTAAAGATAAAATATGACGGATTACTACTAGGACACAACTTTCAATTTACCATTTAAACACCCATCAAATATCTCTTTAAATATAATTATCATAATCTCTGATTTAGTGACGCGATCTATTTCCATGTATTCTTTCTTAGTTTTACCTCATTTGCACAAATCATTAAGTCATTGTTACGGTTTGTGCGCCCAATATTTCGAAATAGATTCTTAATAGTTGTATTCCCTAAACTTAATTGCAATTTCATGTCCCATGGGATATGATGCATAAAAACAGAATTATAGATAATTCATGATAGCAACAAATGACGATTTAATGCAATGAAGATATCATTACAACGGTCTTCTATTACACAATGATTAGCATTTTATCGAGATTCATAAAACTATTTGTATCTAATTCCCTATTCATAAATTGTCTTTACAGTTTGTAACTCGTGTGTGAAATATATGTTATTTTTCAAGTGGTTATTTAATGTAATATTATTTTTTTTAAAGTCTTCTGTTTACAATCCGTTATTTAACTTGTGATGAGAAGATATTCAAGACAATAATTGAAAATTTTTATATTAAGATATTTTTCGAGTTAAGAAGGTAAACTTAACCCTCAAGTCTACATTCCTTAAAGACGAAAATCTTGGAAACAATGAAAAAACTTTGCGAAGTGTTAAATTATAGGAGCTATAATATTCAAGAAAATGAAAATAAATTGACAATAGGTGCAGGAGTGGCTGTGTGATAAGAAACTTGCTTCCCAATCACATGGTTCCGCGTTCGGTCCTATTGCGTTGTACCTTGGGCAAATGAATTCTGCTATAGCCTTAGGCCGACCAAAACTTTATATCAGAAATTATGTATACACAAACCTATCGCTATTCAATTGCTTGGAAACAAAGATCATTTTTTCCAGATCTGAGGGATTAAATAAACACTGGGATAAATGCTGAGAGAGAGAGAGAAAAAAGAGAGAAAGAGAGAAAGAGCACACACACACACACACATACCCACACGTCTTCTATCAGATTCGCTCAGAAGGGAATGGTCGCGACCCGAAGCTGTATTAAAGAACATTCATCCAAGCTACTATGTAATGGGACGGAACCTGAAGCTACATGGTTACAAAGCGGACTTCTTAATCACCTAATGTATATTTTATATAAACATACATATATGTACATGTAAACATACACAATTACATACATTCATGCATACAAACATACATACATACATACATACAGACAGACAGACAGACGTATTCATGCGCACTATTTTTATAAATGTAGACGCAATATAAATTTCGTACTTCTGTTTGTTTAATGTATATTTTCTCTTTAGCTTCTACCTACGCACACAGTGAACGCTGACATTCGCTATTTAACAAAAACAACTGTCTCATTAATTTGAGATTAACATGCCAGTTTGTTTACTAATCAGCTGTCTTCCTTTGTTTTTAAACTTCCTGACAGCATGTTATAATTTAATAGAACTTCATTGTAACATGAAACTAGGTAAACATTTACGAGTAAATTTTGGTCGTTTTATATTTGGAGAGAAGCTCGCTTTCTGCTTTGAGTGAAACGCTATTGTGCGTAAGCTTTCATTCCTATTAGTACATTTATACAAGCCCGTATTTTTATAAAGACATGTACGTCCATATATAGTACATATAAACGTGTATATTATAAATGTGTTTGGATGTGAATAGACAAAATTACATTTATTTATTCATTGAAACATTAAAAACGTGAAGTTTTTTTCAGAGAGTAAATTAGTGCATGTTTATACATATGTTAGTCTAAGACTTTTATTTCAAAACATACAAAAGCAAGTATTTTTATGAGATGTCATAAACCACCACACACCGATAAGGAAGGGAGGAAAAAATAGAAAAGAACTAATCTCGACTTGCGGATAGGGCATGAAGTATTTACCTTATTTTTTCAGAGCAAAATATTTGTTCTGAAAAAAGATAGTAAATATCACGTGATACGCGTACATTTTTTTTTTTTCTTTTTTTTGTGTGTGTATGAGTGTGTGTGTTCAAATACTACGTATGAAAGAATGCTGAAAATCGCAGTTAAATTTTTGGTGGTAGGGTGGAAAGACGGTTCGGAATTTGCATACATTCCCTTACTCTTCCGAGCACACACACAGACTCTCTCTCTATCTCTCTCTCTCGTGCGCGGGCGTGTGTGTGTGTGTGTGTGTGTGTGTGTGTGTGTGTGTGTGTGTGTGTGTGCACTTGCATGTGTGTATTTATGTATGTGTGCATATATGTATATCTTGGAGGACTGAAAACAAGACATGTCAAAAGGCAGATGAACTTGGGACAGCCCTCACTCTGTTCTCCCGAGCGAGCAACACCGGCGGTGAGACTACCACTGCGGAATTTTATAGAGGGTTGGTAGAGTATGAGTCCGGCGACGTCCTGGGGGAGACTCTAGGCTTCGATGAGGAACAACTTGACCAGTCTATTCGGAAGGACATTCGGGCCGAGGTATCTGGGTAACTTCCAGAAATCTTTGGCTTGGTTGTGCTACTGATCGGCCTTACCGGTTCGAGAGAGGTTGTCCAGACACGGTTTTTTGACACCGCCCCCACATGCCCGAGGTGCGGGCGCGTCTGTGAAACTGTCGCGCACGCCTTCGTACGCTGTAAGGAGCTGAGGGAGTTGATAGCCTATGTCGGACAACTGATGTCGGGTGCAGAAAGAGTACGGCTCTCAACTGAGTCCATCGTTAAGATAGTACTGCTTCCTTCCCTTAACAAGGAAAGGAAAGCAGCTTTTCTCTGCGTAGTATCCATACTGAAAGATGCAGTATGGATGACACGTGCAAAAGGGATTGAGACAGGCCGCTTTATCTCCAGTCGCGGGTTGGGTAAGTTATTTTAACTTCCACCTGCTAAGAAAGATCCGTCTGAAGAAAAAATACCTACCTCAGAGTGTGTACGGAAAAATATGAAAAACTGTGGAAAGGAAGTTGGGTATGAACGGGGCCGTGCTAATGTAGCCGGTCAAAACGAAAAGAAGAAAGTAAGGAAAAAAACAATAAAGGAAAAAAGAGGGGGAAAACCGGCGATTCCGTCTTAAATCTCATACTTTTTAAATAAACGTTCAGGAGAAACACCATGATTTCTATGGATTCATACGTTATAATAAGCGATTTTATACTCTATATATATATATATGAGAGCTATGCTTCTCAAACATTTAGCCGCAGCGTACGTTCAATTCCTCAAACAATGTGACAAGTTACAAATAGCACCGATACCTGGTTCTACTCAGTTTTTCGTTTATCGTTATATAAAAGAACTAAATCATGAACATTATGGCTGTATTTTCTCTGCAGTTCTCTTGGTTGATTCTAAATCCTCATTGTCTCCATTATAAAACTTCATGCTGTTTCAACCTTTTCCTGTCTTCTTCTCACTTTCTACTATAAATACTATTTTCGTTCTTTCGTTTCCATTACAATTTGTCTGAGAAATTCATTGCAGCAGCCGATACACGCTTTTATTCACATGTCAACGTCAATGATTTATCGATCACTGAAACGGAGGTAGTTTTTTTTTCTTTTTTCCTTAGATTTAAAATATATCTTGAACAGTCGCCCGAGCGATTGAAATGGCCAAACACAGATAAATACTGCTTATTTTGCATTATTATTTTTGGATGTCCTTCATTTTATATTTTTATATGTCCATCTTATTGTTTGTTTTTAATTTTCTGGTGTTCTGCCTTCCCTAAATCTCATTTATTCCTTACTTTTTCCAGCAATAATGGTGTGGATTCAACTATCTAAAATGAATGACCACACAAAATGATTTTCTTATATAGATATTTAATAAATAAAATAAAAAGCCTATGGTAAAGGGAGTAAAGAACTGTTTATTAGATATACATTGTTGTTTTTTTTTTTACTTTTCATCTGGAATTCAAATGAATTTTTGGCTAACTATAAAACTGACATTAGTATACCGTTTATTGTGAGATAATGGTGCCAGTAAAATACTGGACTTTCTGGTGGGGAAATGGAATTAGAAGAGAAGAACCACTTACTTTCTAACTCTATTGCTCTCATCTATCTTTGCAGCTCATTGTAGTATATAACACAAATAAATGCGAATTAAATGAAGTTGAATACATATATACAAATATATATGTATCTCTCTCTCTCTCTCTACATATACATACATATATATATATATATATATATATATATATTTATTTATATATATATATATATTTATTTATATATATATATATATATATATATATATATATATATATATATATATATATATATATATATATATATATATTCTCTCTTTATACATACACACGCTAATACACGACCTATGTTATATTCTCCACTCATGTTTATACAACGAAAGGGGCAAAACTAGCCGGTATACAGCACTTACTCGGTATTACCTGTATCTTTGGGTTTGGTTGAATCCAATACCCTTCATAACCTTATATATATATATATATATTATAATGTATATATATATATCTATTATAATTCATACATAGATATAAACGTGCAGAGATGTAGAAATAGTACAAGTAGGATGAAGCACAATGAAATTTCATACATATACGCATATTTGTGGTGGTTGCACATACATATATGCCACATGAATGCATCTATACATGCGCACATACTTTGGATGTGAGTTCAAATTCCACCGAATATAAGGTTTTCTCAAACAAGCTTCCAGACAGGTAAAACTTGAAGCTGCAGCTTAGCACAATTTTATTATATATTTGGCTCTACAAGCGCTAGGGTGTCCTTTCATCAATAAATATCTCATTTTCCCCCTACTTATTCCCCACCCGCTTATATACATTTATATATCATATATCGAAAACCAAAGTTTTCTTATGTGTACTCTGAAAACGGTAGATGTATTGTGATGTTGGTATGCCTGCAGCAATAGCGAAGGCTATATATACGATCTTTATATAAATTCATTAAATTAAATGCAATCTTTTTCTCCTAATTAACGTAAGCTTAATCGGCATTAATCTTTATCGTTAATTAACGTGATTATATTTTAATCCTGTATGCATTAAATAAACGTTTCTGCGAAGATTGAAAATATTGTTGTTTGGGGCTATGTGTGGTGGATAAAGTGTATCTTAGTTAAAAACTAGGCGTTTCTAGCCATATTGTAAATCATATTAACATTCACGTAATTCTGTATGCGTCTATCATTTATTTCATTGTTGACTTCCATTTAATATAATTTATATGCCAAATTAATTGAGTCGTTGTGCTATCAATATTTATATCAGTCGATATGTAACATCATAAACAAATGAGAAATTAATTTCAGTCAAACAGCTGTTTTATATAATGAGACTTAAAATAAGAGAGTGACTTTGATCTCTGAAATTTAGATCACAGTTTAAGTTTCTGATGCAAATGAGGAATGAAATTTATTTTTCGTCAAATCACAAAATTGTTGGTAACAGTTAATAATAACTAGAAATAGTTTTGATCTCTTCGGGACATGGTTAAACACTTTTACTTCATAAAGTATTTATTTTCATAAAGTATCTACAGGAGGAAGTGTAGCGTATTACCTGAAAGGAATCAAACTACTTCGAAACGATGAAAATTATGTATGGTGTATCTTGATTGATCTTTCATGTGAAAATGAATGTTCAAGAAAATACGTTCTGTTGAGGATTGGGTATTAACTAGAACCGAAGTCTGACTATTAATTCCACTCCCTCCTTTTCATTTTCTGCTTTTTTTTTTTTCGTATATCATTATAATAATATCCATTCAGAATATTTGACACGTGTTTAATCTCCTGTCAATGTTACCAAACGTGAAACAACATATTTTTATACGAAAGCTTCAGCTGTTCTTTTACCCATGCGTCTTATACGAATATTCTAATTCTACATTTCCGAAATAGACTGGCTTTTCAACGTAATCTTTTCATTAAAAATTCTAGTTTAGTTGTCACAGTTTGAAGCGCGCATTAAGAAAAATCTTTAAGGTAAAGATAGCGAACGTATTTTTCTATCATTAATATCGACACAAAAACGAGCTTATTTTTAATAAGAAGGAAATACCTTATTTTCTCAAGTGACAAACATCTGATGTATCTATCAAATAAAAATCAATTTATTTCGGGATATTGCTTCGGCATTAGACAATTCAGTAAAACGTAAATAGTTAGGTGCATTACTATTCTGCCGTGATAAGAAATATTCAGTGTTTCGAAGTGGAAATAATTTGATAAAGTTAAAGGAATGAAACGAAAGTAAAGTGCACTTACTTTCTAACATAACTTTATTATGAAAACAAAATGGTTTGTTTTGAAGTTCGACATTATTCTCTATTCCTTTTAAATTGATGTCAAATAAATAAATTTTTTTTAAAACTTATTTTATTTTAAATGTTTGCATTTTATTTACTTGAGAATTAAATGGCAAACATCGTGTCAGTATTACTTGTTCTCTTAATAAATATTGGTTTGAAATTCTGGCACGAAGCCTGCAAGTTATGGGGAAGGGAAAATTGATTACACCACCCCCAATGCTCCGCAGTTACTTATTTTATCGATCTCGAAAGGATGAATGGTAAAGTAGACCTTGGTGGCATTTGAACTCAGAACGTAAAGACGGATGAAATGCCGATAAGCATTTTGTCCGCGGTGCAAACGATTCTGCTAGCTCACCGCCCTTCTCTTAATTGATATTGTCACCAGCAACGACGAGATACTTTATCAAGCAACTGTCACTCGAACCAACGTCGGAACCTCAACCTGTGAGTCATGACAGCAGAATTTCCGTTTCAATTCCGACACTATCATCATAAAAAAAAAGCGGAAGGACACATTGAGACGATGTGACATTTATATACAAAGTAAAACGGGATTGCTATGGGTAAAAAGAAAAGATCCTATCACATATTTTTCCACGATTAGGGCCGCTCTTGGCCTAAATCAACAGCTGTCACTTATTAGCGTGAGGGTAAATATTGCTGTTCGCATTCGAAGATCATTCGAAACTTTCAAATTTTCCTGATTATTAGTTTATTTGAAGAGCTACAGTTTATTATACATTCGCTGCTTTCTTCCAAGGAATCATAATCTTCTTAGCTTAGTTTTTCCTTGGGGCTGGCCAGATTGGAGCAATCTCGAGTATAACCAGCCGAAATTGCAAAGATAATCTGGAACTCGACTGAGGAAAGAAATATGTACATATGCAAGTCAGTACTCCATATCGAACTTGAAATAATGAGAGGCAATGAAGAACTCGAGCGTATTTGAACTCACAACGAATGCAGCTGGAATGAATACCACTTGACGAGATAATTTTCGATAGCAAACTATGTGTGTATGTGCGCGTACGCGAGTGTGTGTGTGTGTATTAAACTTATTTTGTTTTCCCCAACTCACTATATATATATATATATATATATATATATATATATATATATATATATATATATATATATATATATATATATATATATATATGTATATATATATATGTACATACATATCTATATGTATATATACATATGTATATATATATATACATATGTATATATATATATATATATATATATATACATGTGTATGTTTATATATATATTGTATATATATTTATTATATATATATGTATATATATACACATATATATTTATATATATATATATATTTATCTCTCTGTGTGTGTGTGTGTGTGTGTGTGTGTGTGTGTGTGTGTGTGTGTGTGTGTGTGTATGTGTGTGTGTGTATTGTTATATATATATTGTTAATGAAGATTTGTTTTTGCAATATTTTATGACAGTGTACACGGTTTTACTGTTCGCCATCGGACAATCGACAGGGAGGAAAATAAAACCAGAAAAACAAAAACAATATAAATCGAAAGTAAAACCTCTGCTAATATTGAGGAAGAAAACAGTCATAAAATCTCTAGCACAATAAATACATATTGGTACTTGTGTATACATATGTTCGTGATTCTATAGTCTTTGTGTGTTTGTACGTGCGCGCGTATCTGTGTATAGGTGTATTTATGTAATGCAGATTAAAAATCAACAACTAATACGCTATATCACCAGCAACAGGTTGATACTAAACAAGAAATTATGGCCGACATTAAATTCTTTGTTAAAATCAAACTCTCAGTATTTTCAAACACAACAGCTGTGCAAAACATAAAATTCTTCTGAGATTTAAAACGAAGCTATAAGTGAAAGCTTAAATAAGAGATTAAATCTTAGTAGCAGCAACCTAAGTCTATTCTGTAAGCACCTTCAGGAGTTTAATGAATCTCATCGCAAGATCTTGTTCAGCTATGGCTTCGTAATCCTTAGGCAACAATAACAGATTTATTTGCTAAGAAGTTTACACAGAAGCCATTAGCATACTAATTTACTTAAACTTTATTACTTTCTGTTTATGTGTGTGTCTTTATACGAACTTCATACACATATATACACATAGAGATGCACGCATGCATATAAATATATATATAGATATACATACAATTATAAATAAGGGAAAAGGTAAAAAAAAATTGCCAATATACTGAAAAATAAACGCTAAATTGTCTAACCACATAAAATATTTCCACAGGCCGAAGCGAGGAAAGGAAATAACAGAAATTCATAAAAATATAGTTATACCCCAATCGGTTCCGATTTCTGGATTAATCCAAAAAGGATTCTTCCTTCGTCAGCGAGGAACACTAAATGAAAATAGATGAAATACTTAGACATAGCCACGGAAAAGCAGATACAAAGTCATGAATACATTTAAGTATCCCAAACATATCCAAATAGAAATTCCGTAGCAAGCTTCGGCACAAATTTAGTCGGTCAGGAAACGCACACAAGTGGTTAGACAGTCCCGAAGTGAATGAGAATTAATTTACTTCTAATATAAGGATAATATTTTATGAAAAAATTTTATCAGTGGCAAGCATATGAAAAATACCTTTTAAGGTGAAAATTATACAATTATAAATAAGGGCAAAAAGAAAAAAAATTCTTAGCCAATATACTGAAAAATAGACGCTAAATAGTCTAACCACATGAAATATTTTCACTTGTATTATTACACAATGTACCGAAACGAGGAAAGTAAGCTAACAGAAATTCATCAAAATATAGCTATCCCCGAATGATAGCTACGGAATTTTAATTAGGATATATTTGTAGTACTTAAATGTATTCATGATTTTGCATCTGCTTTTCAAGATAACTGTTGAGCCTGCTAGAAAAAAAAAACTTAATCGACCCTCCATAGAAAATGCAGTATACAGGAGATAACTTTGAGGCACTTACTGTGTTTGATCATTATGCTAGAAATAGCTGCTATGTTTCGTTCACCGACTTAGAATAAAGAACGTGCTTAGCCAATTTCTGATTACACAAAGTGTGTGTTCAGTGCAAGAGATTGTAGAAAGTTCTCTAATTAATGTATTTGTTATTGTGACTTAAAATGCACTACGTTATATTAAAATTCATGTGCTTCTGCTTTAGTTGTCATAGTAACTAAAAGATTTCTTCTTATCCTACTCAAACTCCCATTAAATCAACTTTCTTCTTCACAGAATTTCTCCGCCTTGTAGCCAACACTTAGATTTCAAATCGAACTCCGATCAAACGCTTCACTTTTTCTCCTAGACGCGGTTGCCCAGCACCAGACACCAGTGCAACCCTATGTTGAGGTATAGTCCCCGATCGCACTTCTGCTTTACCCCCATGTCTCATACTTACCCAACCCCAAAATGCATTGCTTTGCCCTTCACTTTTCACCCCACCACCTTGATATCTCTAGCGTGCTATTATCCGCAATTTCCTCAACAGAACTTAACTGCTTCTGCCATCTAGATTTCTTGGATCTTGAATTTCTGTATTACGAATACGTTTCAAGGATTTGATCAGCTGTCCGTTCTAGGAATTGTAAGGAAGGCAACATTGTATAAGTAACAAGTGCTTCGTTATTTTGCTTTCTGTACAGCCAAGTAGCATGAACATACAAATAATAACCATGAATTAAGTGGGTTCCATTCTACCCAATGGTTTCCGAGATTCTTTCCAGCTTTTAACATTATTAATCGTCACCTTGTATTCGTCTTTCTTCTCTTTTTTTTTCTGTCATTACTTCTCATAATATGCTATAGTTCAGATTATATGTAGCAGTGGCGACAGTGGAAATAAGATTGGCAGATATAATAACGAAAGTTAAAATATAGATGTTAGTATAGAAAGTAGTAGGACTGGTGTTGTTGTTGTTGTTGTTGTTGCTGGTAGTGGTGGTGGTAACGATGACGGCTGTGGTGTTTGTAGTAGCGCGGTTGTTGCTGTGCTGGTCACAGTGTTGGTATCCGTGATAGTGATGGGGCTCAGGGTGATGAAGACTGAAATTCTTGTTGTAGTGATGGTGCAATAAGAATTGTCGTTATTGATATTGGTATCGAAGATGATACGAATCGATCCTCAGTGTCCTTTTGAAGATCTTTACAGGAATTTTGAGATCTCCTTTCCTTTGAACTGATTCCTGTGAAGCTAGAAAGTAGTTAGAGAACATCTTCAAATGCCAGGAAATCTTCACAGGGCACGATTCAAAGTAAAGAAAGTGACAGCCGGAAGCAATGACAGAGTTAACTCCGGAAAGACGCGTATATCGAAACATGCAAATGAAGAGGAAAATATATCTATCGGCATGATTATTTCTATTTTATTCGTATTATTATTATTATTATTATTATTATTATTATTATTATTATTATTATTATTATTATTATCATCATCATCATTATTATTATTATTATTATTATTATTATTATTATTATTTTATGTTTGACTTTTGTTTTGCATTTGTACAAGTTGGATCCAAGTCTCACCCAGAGACCTCAAGAGACAACAAGTTAGAAGTTCATATTATTATTATTATTATTATTATTATTATTATTATTATTATTATTATTATTATTATTATTATTATTATTATTATTCAGTAGTTTTATTTTTATAACGTGCTTTCACTGCACTACCGAGCGCAGTTCTGTGCCTTGGGTATGTACTGTGGTTTGCTGTGATGTACTTATGGTTACTGTATTGAAAGTGTTTTACGTAGGATGTGTGTAGTGCCTAGTAGTGCAATTTTCTATATGTTATATATATTTGTTAGTCCTGGTGTTTTTGTTATGTATTTGTCTGAATATTTTTTATCTTTTATTACTACTACTATTATTATTATTATTATTATTATTATTATTATTATTATTATTATTATTATTATTATTATTATTATCTAGAATCTTTCTATAATCTGTTCAAATTTAGTGATTTCGTTTTTATAAAACAGATATTGATCTTTATCGTTAACGTCCTCTCAAGTTAACTTGCGTAAATATCTCTCATACTCTTTTTCAACCCTGAAGCTTATTTGAATTTCACTAATACTTCAGTACGTGAAATATATTTTATGACAATTCTTTCTAATTTTTCTAACTTTGACACACAGCCAGCAGTTTTGAGAAATGAGGGAAGGTTGATCATATCAACCCCAGTACTTGACTGGTACTTTCTTTTATCGATCCGGAGGGATGAAAGTCAAAATACATTCCAGTAGAATTTGAACGCAGAACGTAACGAACGTGAAGGACTCAGCTTGCGGATTTACAATATTTTATCGTATTATGTGACGAAACGCTGTTTACAAAAGAAAGAAAGAAAGACAGATAGGAAAGAAGGAAGGAAGGAAGGAAGGAAGGAAGGAAGGAAGGAAGGAAGGAAGGAAGGAAGGAAGGAAGGAAAGAAGGAAGGAAGGAAGGAAGGAAGGAAGGAAGGAAGGAAGGAAGGAACGGAGAGAGAGAAAAATGAAAGAAAGAAACAGAGAGAGAGAAAAAAGAAAGAAAGAAAGAAAGAAACGGAGAGAGAGAAAAAAAAGAAAAAAAACGGAGAGAGGGGAAAAAAGGAAGAAAGAAGGAAAGAAAGAAAGGAAAGGAAACGGAATAAAGGAATAGAACGAATGAACGAATGGTAAAAAGGATAAAGTGAAAATCTGAATCGGAAAATGAAGCAATGAAAGACTTGTGCTAAGAAACAAGAAGATGAAGAAAGATGGAGAAAGACAGGAAACTAAATGAGTAGAAAATAGAAGAAGCATGAGAGACGGGAATGAAGGCAGAAAACTGATATAGGAAATTAAGTGAGTGTACCAGAAGCCAGCTTCTGCAATCACTGGTGAGCGATTAGATCTTCCTCTTAATTGTTGCGTGGCGGAAGTGGAGTAACAAGATAGGTAGCGTGCAGCAGATGTAGAAGAGATATATTTCTGAATATCATTCATTCTAAAGTAGCCAAACGAACGTTGGTTAAAGTAACATGGCTCCAAATCAGGAAATTATAAGGAAGAGATACAAGTGAGAGTTTAACAGGAATGATTTTCTAACATCTTAATATTTAAATAACGAATTTGGTTTAATTAAGAATAGAGTAAAACTAACGAAGATTTGACGCTTGCAAGCATGTAATGTTCTAAGATTTTATTAGAGAAAGTGTTACTCAGCCTACCTTTTTTTTATTGTTATTATTTTGATGAGTCAAAACATATTTATAACAGTTAGAAATAACATCAAATCAGAAATTATAAATTCAGTATTATACATGGCTTATATACACATCAATTGACAGCTAACGAAAGCTAAATTACCACTACAAAATAGAAATGAATTGTAATATTCCATAACTTTTTCAGTTATACGATATTCACAAGATATTTTGATTTTTTCAGTTTCATTAGGAAATATTCTCATGCGACATATGAAGTTATTGCTATGGGCTGGAGTACTTATTGTAATTTACGTCTCTAGAATTTACAGGAAAATTTCCCATTCACCAGACAGTTCAACAAATGATTCAATCGTTTCCTTCATAAATAGGGAAACAAATAAAAACAGAACAGACCGCTGGGATACCTCACAGTGACAATCTAGCAACTTTTTTCCAACAAAGCTAGAGTTGACCTGAGCCTACAGTAAAAGACATTTGCCAAAGTTGCTGTACCATGAGATTAAACCCGAAACTATGTGATTTCGAACCGAATTTCTCATCAATATGGCTATGACTGCGCCTATGCAATCTGCAAGCAACGATCTGCTCGTTAGTTTGAATATCTGTTTTGAATTACGACCAAGTTCAATTCCACTGAATTCTGATGTTTAAATGAGCAATGAAAGATTTCAGATTCGCCTTTTTTTTTTATCTTGTGGATAAGAATACGGAAGACAAAAAGTGTGGGAAAATGGAGGTAGCAGGAAAAGATTAAATAGGAAGATATTTACTGAGAAAAAAATTAAAATAAGTGTTGGAAATGTACGAATCTAGAAATAATGAAAGATAAGACAGAAAAACGGCGAAAATAAGCAAAGTAAAATTAAAATATAAAGGTTAAGGAGGACATAGTTAGAAGTGAGTAAAGACGAAATGAGAAGAGAGAAAGAGTAACAAAAATGAAATAAAACGAAATGAAATGAGAAAAGTTTCTTTTGATATACACAACAAAGTAAAGAGTGAAATGAGAGTCTTTAGTTCACGAGTTCATGACAGTAAATTTTCTCTTAAACTCCTGATCAAAAGCAAGTTTGTCCTCAGTATTTTCAAATTGATCGTAAGATCACAACAAGATACACAAATACGAAATATTGATCACGTCAAGGCTTATGAGTAAAATTGCGTGTAAAGTTTCAAGTCAATATCCCTTAACTTGTGAAAAATATAATATAACGCAAAAATTAAATTATGATATAGACAAATGAGTTAATCATCTTTCACTTGTATTAAATGTTAATATAATCTATCTTCCAGTATCAGTGAGACGCCGACATCAAGACATGGCATGAATATTTCAAATTCGCTTTGTTACTTTATTAATTTCATTAAGAAGTTTAAGTCGTAGTAAACCTTGCTGCCAGTTAATATAACTTGACAATCGTGTCTCTAGTTTTTGTGGTCTATAATAATGAATACACAAAATATGGCATCTGCATTATAGCACTGATGCAATTACCATTCTCTTTACTCGTCAGTCTATGTTTAACAGTTTTGAGAAGACAAGATATTTTGAAAAAGAAATCCTTAAATTTTGAAGAAAAATTTTGTTGTGAGCGATTGGCAGTTCGGATTGGTAAGCAGTTCACTGTGAACCGTTGATTGATAGCGTTGAGTCTCGTGTAGTAATAATCGTATTGCAACGTGCAAGTCCTTTCCCCTCTGTTTCGTCAAATGATATATCCAACACCAGGATATAAAATATTTAAACAGCTTTTCTTAGTTAACAGCCTCTAATGAATAACAATGTTTAATATCACCATTTCACTATAGTTGTAATATGGTAAATTGTCATAATTAATCAACACGTTTTATTGTGATTCATATAGACAAGTGGGGCTGGGGCACATAAGACTTAATTGTTAAAATTCATATCTAATAAAACACTGGTTATACTTCCAAAACATACGAAATATTTTTAACAATTTTTTATACAAGTCCTGATAATAATCAATTACAAAAATATCATAGGACCATTTTATAAACATCGAATAGCTAGGAGGGTCCATCCGAGCAAAATAGGAATCAAAGGGGTCCATAGGTAAAATAATGGTTCAGAACCATTGTTATAGACAGTGGTGAACAGTTCATTTTTTAGCGGGCACAGGCGTGGTTGTGTGGTAAAAAAGCTTGCTTCACAAACACATGTTTTCGAGTTCAATCCCACTGCGTGGCACTTTGGGCAAGTGTCTTCTACTATAGCTTCGGGTCTACCAAAGGCTTTTCAGTGGATTTGGTTGACGGAAACTGAAAGAAGCCTGTCGTATATATATATATATATATATATATATATATATATATATATATATATATATATATATGTATTTGTGTGTGTGTGTGTGTGTGTGTGTGTGTGTGTGTGTGTTTATGTGTGTCTGTATGTGTTTGTCCCCACCGCCATCGCTTGTCAACCTTTGTTGGTGTGTTTACGACCTCGTAACTTACGAGTTCGACAAAAGATACCGATAGAATAAGTACTAAGCCTGTCTAAGTCCTGGGGTAGATTTCTTCAACTAAAACCCTTTAAGGCGGTGCTCTAGCATGGCCGTTGTCAAATGCCTGAAACAAGTAAACGAATAAAAGAAAAAAAGAATATGCAACAAAACCTCCCTAAACTATAAACCCTTAAATAAATATTACTCTAGCAATAGTTAGAATCCCAATAAATGTCAAACATGCATTACTATTCTATGGTATAATGTTAACAAATCCACAAAAGACCATGTACCCTTCAACACGTTCAAATTTACGAGATTGAAGTTCAGCTTAGAACTATTCAAAGAATTCCCTTTAACAAATATTATTGATAGAATTATATTTCTTGTTTCTTTGTCTGTTTGTTGAATTAGTTTAACTCTAAAACCAGAAGTATTCTACTCTAACACAGTACAAGTACACTGGAGCACATATCCAACACTATCTCTACCATAACTATCTTCATTGACTGCAATATTTATTCATTGAAGAGTCTGAATTTAATCCTGCAAACAAAATGCAAACCGCCATTATACAACTTTCCTGCTTCCTAAAATTTCACTTCTTCATTCCATTGTTTACAATTACAAACTTTTTGTTTTCTTTGCAACCTTGTAGCATCAGGCTATGCTTTCAGGAAGATGTCGGTGCCATTTCTAACAAATCGAATGAATTCGTGGGGACTCCATCACTGGATTGAAAAGAGAAACCATTTTCCCTTTATAGCGATTGCTAAATAAATCAATGTAATCGCCACTATTGTTGTTCGACTTAACCATAGAAAGAAACAGCTCTCAAGACATCAGGATACGAAATATCTTTGAATCAACATAAATATCTTTTGAACCAAGCAATATTTACGTTTTCCATTATTCATAATTCCAAAATGACGTTAGAAACAATGGCCTGTCATAAACAATAGCTAGCAATGTATTTCTAATAGTAAATTTCTGATCATTCTTAAAGTTATCGTTTCTGTACTAAATACAATACTTACGACCAATTTAATACTTGCTAGCTAATCCTTATTCTTCAGGAAATCTATACAAAACGCTTTTTCTTTCAAATCTAATCCCCTCAGTACTTAAAAGAAGTTTCTCGAATTAAGCATACTGGCCTTATATTCATACATTATCCGGAGAAAATCCTATTAGGTCATCGCGTGTGTAGATATATGTGTCCACCATATTGCAGAAAAAGAAAATGCACGTCGATACATCTATGAGATATTTTTCTCTATTTGTATTTTTCGTATAAAATATGCTTTGAGCGAAATCACTGAAAATATTCCCATTTCTACCTTCTGCTCTCTCTCTCTCTCTCTCTCTCTATATATATATATATATATATATATATATATATATATATATATATATATATATATATATATATATATATACTTCTACTTATTTCTCTCCCTCTCTCTATCTATTTCTCCCTCCCTTCTTCTCTCCATCTGTTTATCTATCTCTAACTGTCTATTCTCTCCTTCTCTCTATCACTTTCTCTGCTTCCCTCTCTTCCGCGCTCTCTTCATCTCTCTCTCTCTCTCTCTCTCTCTCTCTCTTTCTCTTTATCTATTTATCTATCTATCTGTCAACCAATCAGCCTATATCTGTATTTATCTCTCTGCCTATCCATCTCCCTCCCACTTTACGTGTATTCACATATTTGATTCCATGTGCGTATTTCTGTGAAATGTTTCATGCCATCCCATCTTATATCCATTTATCGTACACCACCTATTCCCCATACCATTATCTCCAAAGTATATTTATGTAACTCTGCTCTTCTGTGCCTGCAAGCAGAAACGATGACCATACACATATATGAATACATATAAATATGGTACCTACAACTGTATACGTAAATTGTTATTCGTCATCTGCTACTCCGCTGAAACTCATTAATGTATCCTTTGTCGTACTTGGTCGGTCGAAAGACTAAAACATATGGTTTACTTCTCAGGAAGCAGTGTCCATTCACCAATTTCAAGAAGTGAGACGAAAATCCAAACCATTTTCAGTAATTGTTTGACTGGTGATGTCACTTTGGCTCGTAGTTTTGCAACTCCCCTTTTTTAATGACATTTTGTGTATACGTGTTATACTATTATCAGCTTGTAAAATACGCATGCATGTATATGTGAGAGTGTATGTATGTTTATATAAAACTATGTAATACATGTGTGTTTGTGTCTGTTTATACACGTATCTTTGTGTGAGGAAACAGATGGGTTTGTACTTGTAAACTTGTATGTCTCTGTGTGTTCGTATGTTCCGTTAGAAGACAGTAAAAAGCATAACAAAATCGATTGTCCATTCTTCTTAGCACGGACACAATCGTTTTCCCTTTATATAATCGAGAAGGCTACCTACATACAAAATATATAAGACAGCAAGAAGAAAACCTATGGGCCTACTCCATATTTATCACAGATGAGGAAATGATAGATAAAGCTAATAGATGATATAATTATCCGAGGAAATGGACTAACCACAACCTCAACTACAGAAAAAATAACGTTTCAGTGAGCAACAATAAGATTTTATCAACGCAATATGTCGACTACTGAAAACATACGACACAATCCCTCATCCATGGATTATGCAATGCCTGGAATTTGACATGTATAATGATGAAATACAAAACATTAGTGAGGTCAGACTGTGTTTCCTGAGAACCGGGTGGACATGCTATCAAGAACCTATGGAGAAACTGAAAGAAAATACATACTTTGCAACAGTATTTATAATTCCCCACTTATTCCTTTTATACATACATATATATATATATATATATATATATATATATATATATATATATGTGTGTGTGTGTGTGTGTGTGTGTGTGTATATATATATATATATACTAGCAGACACGCCCGGCGTTGCTCAGTATTTAAATGGCATAGTTTGTGTATAAGATACTGTTAAGTTGAAATATGTGATACAGTGAAGTGCAGCATCGACGACAAAAAATTTGTAGGGTAAATATAGGGCTATTTCGACTGAGTGACATGTCATGCGTTTGTTCGGAAGGTTCCAAGCCCAAACCTTGTCACGGAAAAGTTTGGGGGGGGGGTGATTTTTTAACGCATCAAAAATCTCTCAGTGGATATACTTTGCTCTGCGGCTGTCGGCGCAGCTGCTACCACGCTGAACAATCAACAGACATAGGAACTACATCTATGTAATAAATTAAGCATGTGAGATTGGCAAGGAAGCGATTATTCTGAAGTAGGATGAAGCAAAGTGAAAAGAAAGTTGATTCGATCAGTATTTGATGTGATAGCATAAAAGAACATTCAAGGTCTCACATTTATAGCGGAGTCGACCGAATGAACCCACACATATGGATGGTACAGATTTATTAACACCGTGTGTGTTAGCAATTCAGAATGTATGAAATTTTAGCAATAATATTTACAATATTAATAAATATTAATAACCTAATAAAAAAAGAGCGAAAAAAAATTAAAGACTAAGAATGATATATATATATATATATATATATATATATATATATAATATATATATATATATATATATATATATATATATAAGAGTACAAGAGTACAACTATAGAGTTTAACATCATTACGTTTCAAAACTCTGCTGTGAATAATGGTGTCCAAAGGTTATTAACTAAAGATAAATCCAAAGAAGTGCACACACACTCATACAAAAGTTTATATGTGTATATACACACACATATATATATATATATATATATATAAAGATGCACATACCGATATATATATATATATATATATATATATGTACATATATGTACGTAAGTGTGTGTGTGTGTGTGTGTGTGCGTGTGTGTGTGTGTATGTGTGTGTGTGTGTGTAATTTTCACACTTTTGCAGACTTTCATTATCAATTTTTTCTCATTATTTCGTCGTTGTTAATGTCTTTTCCTATAAAACCAAATAAACTTCATTTTATTTCCATATTATTTTCCTTGTCATCAGCCATAATATCATTATAGTTTTTTTACTATCAATGATTATTATTGTTTTTTATTGTCATGTGTCTTACTTCTTTCCCTAACAACGTGTGTTTACTTCGAGCTCTCTTTCGGAATTCGAATTTATTGATGTTTTTTCTCCCAACAATCGGATATTTATTCCCGTGTCGTATCTTGTAGACTAACTACTTAAAACGTGAGAGGTTTGTTTTTCTGTTTTCCTCTATATACTAGCAAAAACCATTTTGAACATAGATCTTTCTTCTTTGCATTCACTCAAAATAGCTAAAAGACATAGAGACTACTTTCTTTCAATGCAACATTTTTGAAATCAAGACTATACAGAGAAAAAAAACATTTAAAAAAGATTATTTTACACGAAGCTACTTCAAAAACCAATAATACCGTTTCTAAGGACCAAAGTACAAGTATGAATAGGTCCGATGACGTTTTGCCTACAGCAACTATGACAAACAGCAATCTATCCTACTCCCTCAACGCCTCTCGATTTCGCACCCTTCTTGCCAAATGAAAATATCGAAATCTTGTAAATGCTGTTAATATCAATGTTAGCACTTTTGCTAACATTGATGGTCACAGACAGTTTAGGATATGGAGTGAATCCAGTCAGAGAAGACATGGCAGCGGTATGTTACAAAAGAGTATGCTTCCTTGTCAGAAGAATTCATCCGAAGATGGGCGAAAGGAAAAAGAAATTATTAAATAAAGCTGTGTGCCTTACATGTACTATCAGGCCAACAATGACTCGGACCGGGTATACAAGTATGTTTTCGTAGCTTTTAAGACCAAGGCGAAGTAGTAGGCTCTACACACATGCTCATAGGCTTATGCTTCAACGCATGGGCCAGCAAACACATGTATGTCCTAGTCAAGAGCATTGAGTTTCTTATTTCTTCACTGCCCACAAGGGGCTACACACAGAGGGGACAAACAAGGACAGACAAACGGACTAAGTCGATTACATCGACCCAAGTGCACAACTGGTACTTAATTTATCGACCCCGAAAGGATGAAAGTCAAAGTCGACCTCGGCGAAATTTGAACTCAGAACGTAGCAGCAGACGAAATACCGCTAAGCATTTCGCCCGGCGCGCTAACGTTTCTGCCAGCTCGCCGCCCTGAGAGCATTTAGTTTCTGGCTTGTTGTAAACCCTCTCAATGCAATACGGGTGGATGGCGAGTACAGAGATAATAAAACTAATATGTGAATTACATTACCATCGTGAAAAAGCACATGGTCATTCCGAAGGTGTACCCCATCATAGATTCAGAAATAAAGTCAAAAGGATTTGTATGTAGGACAGAAAGCCTACCGGTTATATGTTTGGTAGTGAAACCTATTTAAGAGCTTTCAGTAGTTAGGAAATTGAGTAGCAAATATGTGTGTGTGTGTGTGACTTTGTGTATGTGTGTGGGTGTGTGCGTGCGCACGCGTGTGTATGTGTGTGCCTATGTATGCATTTTATCTATTGACTTTTATTTCTCCCGTTTGTATTACCAAGTATACATATGTATTAATGTATAAAGCATACACAAGCGCGCCTGTACAAACACAGACACACATACACATAAATTATATATATATATATATAGATATACACACACACATACAGACACACACACACACACACAGCACACACACACACACACATATATATATATATATATATATATACATATATATATATATATATATATATATATATATATATATATATATATATATATATATATATATATATATGCATGTATGAAGTGGGAGATGGTCAAATGAAATTATTTAAAAGAAGTAAAGCTCTTGAAAAGGGCTGCCATCACGATACTACAGAATATCAAGAAGGATAAAAGACTTTTGCAAAGAACAAAAGAGGGATCGTTGAAACCAATTGTATATCTTGTAATGATGTGTGGATGTCAAAGCAGAACAATTAATAAACAAGTTAGAAGGAAAATTGATTCATACGAAACGAAGTACTGGAGGAGATTATTGAATCAATCGTGGACGAAAAGAATAATAAACTGATCAATATGGTAACAATTGATATCTGACTGCATTCATTGTTAAACTAAGATTAAGATTCGTTGATCACGTTATCAGGGTGAATAGCTTGCAAAAGTACATTTTATGCTGGTAAAAACCGTTAGTTCAAAAATGGAAAGAACGACCACGCACGAAATGCATAGACGAAATGATGGATAAAAATGACGGATGGAAGGATGGAAACGAAAGGGGAGGAAGTTGGATGACAACCCTGACGTTTAGGGAAAGAAAGAAGATAAGATTGGAGATGGCATGTTCATGAGATTTCAAGAAGATGAATACGAGTTCAAACAAATGCAATCAACCCACCAAATATATGCACTCGCATACACATACACACACAAACACACACTTGCATAAATGTATGGATATATATATATATATATATATATATATATATATATATATATGCACAAGCATATGTACATGTAAATATGCATGTATATATTGTTATTATTTTCATTTCTTGCCGAGTGCCTTCCCCAGAAGAAAAGAGAGAAATATGAGGCTCGAAACGTAAAAGACTTTGTCATTTTCCCGTGCGTCATACTAGTACCTTCTTGTTCATACCCCTGTCTTCGTCATTCGTTTTTCTACAAATTTCAACGGTCAATCTTTCAGTTTTCGTCTACCAAAATCCACTCACAAGGATTTTAGTCGGCCCGAGGCTTACAGCAGAAGATACTTGCCCAAAGCGCCACGCAGTAGGACTGAACCCAGAACCATGTGGCTGGGAAGCAAGCTTCTTACCACACAGCCTCGCCTGCATAAGATATGTGTACGTATGCGTATGCGTGCGTACGTACGTATGTATGTGTTACATACGTATGTATGTTTGCATGAATGTATTTATGTAACGTTTACAGGCAGCATTACAATGCCACTGTTGTTTCATATAAGCTTCTATGTAAATTAAATGTCAGCAGTTATCTATCTATTTGCCATATGACTTGACTGTTTCTACCGTATCTACGGAACATTCGCTAACATTTCGAGAGAAACACACGAAACTGTCCATGAAAATACATTATAATTATCTAGGCATAAATAATATCGTCTTGACTTTCAACACTTGCAGCACGATCAGTTCTTAGTATTTGAAAGTCATAAAGGAACGTGTGATAGTTGTTATCATAGTCGACGTCTTAACGTGCGTGAATTTTTGAGGTGGCTTTCTGTTTTTTTTTGTTTTTTTTTTCTTCACTCTTTTTCAGTTTTTACTATTTTGATCGAAGGTTGTAATGTTATCTTCCTTCCATGTTTCACACATCCCCAATTATCACGAGTTTCTCATCAAACGGTCATAATTATTCATTTCTATAATTATTCCTTCAGCCAGCTTTAATATCACATCGCAGAATAAGGCGGCGAGCAGGCAAAATCGTTAGCACGCTAGGCAAAATGCTTAGCGATATTTCGTCTGGGAATGAGTTTGACTCCGAGGTGTGTGAAGCGTGCGTGTGTATGTGCATGTGCATGTGCGTGTGTGTGTGTATGCGTGTGTGTGGTGTAGTGGTGTATTTGGATCTCATTGATTTCTGGACTTTTTGATCTCTAGATCGACTTTCTCTGCGTGTGGATAAGAGGAGATGGATTTGAGTGTGTCTAAATGTTTGCCAACAATTAATTGAAACAACTTAGGAACTACCGAGTAAAAAGGATAGATGATAGAGTGGATGTCAAGTTTTACGACCTCCTTACGTAACATTTAATGACCACAAGAAAATTTTATTTAATCATCTAATTTGTACATTAATGACTTGAACTAAAGCGGAATTAAGCAATGTGAGAAAATTATTTTAAGCACTAAAATTTAAAATATTGCTCTTAGAATTCAACGAATTACTAATTTACCATTATGAATTGCTGTTATTAATCCGTTTGATAATATGAGCATATAAAATTACCCAGTGTGATATCATTATCTTCAACTTCTGGATTACAGAATTTTACAAAATGTTTTGTTTAAAAGGTATGAGTTTTAATCGCTAATTTTGATATTAAGGTAAATCTAGATAAATCATAGGTTTCTTATTTCTTTACTACCCACAAGGGGCCACACACAGAGGGTAAAAACAAGGACAGACAAACGGATTAAGTCGCTTATATCGACCCCAGTGCGCAACTGGTACTTAATTTATCGACCCCGAGAGCCCGAGAGGATGAAAGGCAAAGTCGACCTCGGCGGAATTTGAACTCAGAACGTAACGGCAGACGAAATACTGCTAAGCATTTCGCCCGACGTGCTAACGTTTCTGCCAGCTCGCCACCTTTTCCTAAAAGAAACCTATGATAAATCATAGGTTTCTTTTAATACTTATTTATGGCTAAAAATGAATGTTTAGTAATGGGCAGGTAAGATTCGGGAGCTACAGTAAATATTCTGCTCAATATCACAGATTTGCCTGTCATTTGTTTGACTTTAACCAGTTGAGAATATCCCTTAGTGGCTGACGATATGTGCATCTCGAGCAGAAGTAGTGGGGAGCATCATAGCCATGTGTTGAGAGAAATTCTTTCGAGTTTGGATAATTCACCCCTGGAAACATGAGTGTTTCATTCAACATCCTTAAACAACCCTTATTCAGAGACCTTTTGAGCAGGATGGGCTCCTCGACCTAAAGAAAATTCTAACCGGGTTTCACCTGCAAGGTCATGCGCTGACTATCTTGATATGAGATCACTATGTTGCGCACATATGGTTGTGATGCATGTGCTTGGTGTACTCTTATCAGGTTATGATGGGTATATTTGTATACTCTTCTCTCACTCACTCGATAGTAATAATGATGATAATAATAATAATAATAATAATAATAATAATAATAATAATAATAATAATAATAATAATAATAATAATAATAATAATAACAATAATAATAATAATAATAATAATAATAATAATAATAATAATAATAATAATAACAACAACAACAACAACAATAATAATAATAATAATAATAATAATAATAATAATAATAATAATAATAATAATAATAATAATAGTTTTCCGACGTGTAAAGATGTGAAAATGTGTAACTAATTGATTTACTGCCCTAATCAGTCTTAATGTATTGCCAAACGTATTTCTATTAGATTAACATTTTCCGGGGAATCATAAGCATTGTATTGTTATATCTTAATAGGAATAATGTTGAATCGAGTTTTAATTGTTCACAATTTTGCTGCAGAAATTGTGAACATATATTAATGATGAAATATTAATGATGAAATCTCAAACAGATATTTATATCCAATTTTTCCGTATGTGCAGTTATCATAAATTGCCCATTAAATAATTTATGACTTCTGTATTCAAAAGTATTTACTCACGCTGATCTCATTATAATTGCAATATCAGGTTTACGACAAATACCTTTAAATTGCGATTCATTCGACATCAATATTCTTGTAGAAAATCTGAAAGAACACAAGACAAGATTTTCGAAGAAAGATCCAGAAACCAAAGAAATTATTGGTAGTCTGTTCTTGTAAAGTTCGCTCAAAAGCAAATGAAATTACATTCTGTCGATTGAAACATTCGATGTTTATAATTCTTTCCCTTCTTAATTTTGACAGGTTGTCGAGGTTGGAGCCACGATCGGAGAAAGCGACTGAGACATAGAAAAGTTAAAGAGTAATATATAAAACCAGGTGTCGGAAGAGGGTAAGAAAACAGTTTGAGTAGTGTAGGAGATAAGCAATGGGTGGAAGTAAAGGAAAGAAATGGGTAGTCAAAATTTTGCTGCAAGAGCCCGTTGAAATGGGTGGAGACACTGAGGACCAATTGAAATGGAAATAAATGAGAAGTGAGAAAGTACTGGGAGAAAGGAAAAGTGTGAAAGGAAAATATGTGAAAGAGTAATGAGCTTTAAGGAGCGATGAGAATTTTAAAGAATTTTGTTTATTATCTTTGTGTAAAAGAAAGGACGGGCGTTGCAGTGAGCTAAGACAAGAAATAGGGGAAGAGAAAATGGTTGAAATAATAAAAATTATTTGGTAGATATTGATTTCAAATTTTGGCATAAGGTCAGCAATTTCGGGATAAGGGATATGTCGATTATATTGACCCTTGCGCTCAAGTAGTACTTATATTATCGCCCCCATAACTCCCCCGGATGAAAAGTAAAGTCAACCCCGGTGGCGTAAATTATTTGGAAGATATTGAATACCAATAAACAGTGTAATGTTCTTTGTGCTTCTAAAAAGCAAGAGTATTTTCTTCTATAAGAGTTCAATCGTAAGCACAATTTGTTAATAATTTATTTCTGCTGGTAAGGCGGTGAGTTGGTAGAATCGCGCAGGCTTAGTGCTTAGCGGCATTTCCAAATTCAAATTTCGCCGAGATCGACTTTTCCTTTCGGGGTCGATAAAAGAAGTACCAGTTGAGAACTGGGGTCGATGTAATTGACTTGCCCCCAAACCCGAAAATTGCTGGCCTTGTCCCAAAATTTACAATCAATATATTTTTGCTGCTGTAAATCAAAATTTTTGCTAAAATAGTTTTGTTTATCAAAAGCCAAAACGAAGCGCGTTAAAATAAATAAGATAAGACACACATACATACACACACTACAGAGCTGAAAAAGTAGCTTGCATCACAAAAGCTTCGATTCCTTTTTTTCTAAGAAGGACTCATTTCTCGAAATATTAAAATATAAGTTAAAATGTTATCCATCGACTTATCTTATTTTTCTGTAACTCGCTTTGGTTTGGCTGCTTAAAACATAAAATTATTTTTTCTATAGAACAACAGTATGGTTCATCTAAACTACACTACTTTGTTTACAGAAATATTTTAAAACGCCTGATTGTTGAATCATGGACAAATTCGTAACAATCTTATCTGTTAGCTTTCAGGAAACATTAAAAAAATGTTTATCGCCATAAATCCGAATTTTCTATCGAATTATTCCCAAATGCTTAACAGTAAACTTTGGAAAGTTGTCTATCACACGACTTTATTTTGAGATGACAACGGATTCTCTTCAATTATATTCAAATTTTATTTTATAATTTTTAATTTTTTGTTTAGTGAAGTACAACTTCGCCTAATTTACTTCCTCTCTGTCCTACATTGCATGAGAATCGGTAAGGCATGAGGTTTCAACTTTCAGTAAATATGATACACTTTCCTCTGTTTCTCTTTGGATTGTTTTGGAGTTATAAGGTTAATTCATACACACACGCACAATCGACATTTACACATATCTATAAGGAATGATGGATAGATAGATAGATAGATAGATAGATAGATAGATAGATAGATAGATAGATAGATAGGTAACTATACAGGCAGGTAGGCGTACAGACAGACAGACTGACTGACAGATAGACTGACTGACAGACAGACAGACAGACAGGTAGATAGATAGATATTTCATTACACATATATGTGTGTGTGTATGCATACATGAATACAAACAGAGAGATAAATATATATACATGCATACACCTATATGCATATACATGTCTGTTTACACACACACACATACATATATATGGACACGTATTCATATACACATATATATCATATATATATATATATATATATGTGTGTGTGTGTGTGTGTATCTATGCGCGTACGTATACCATATATATATATATATATATATATATATATATATATATATATATATATATATATATATATATATACGAGGAGAGAGAGAGAAAGAGAGTAAAATATGTGATTGCCTGGTGTTTTATGCACGCATTTTGGGTTTGCTTAGGCATGTGCAATATAAGTTAGCTTTAATTTAGTGGAAAGCTCCCAGAGGGGCGTTGGTAAATACACTGGCTAGAGTCAATTTGTTTTAGTCTATTTACGTTTGTGCGTTGTCATGTTGATTACTGCATGGATGCGAATTGTAAACGTCGCCGAGAGAAAAGAGAATATTATCAGTCCCCATAGGATGTGGACCCAATTTATAGCTTGACAATATATCACGTTATAACAAATTTAGTTAATAATGATACGGAGAATCTGCAAAGCAATAATAAGACTTGACGAATCGATCAAAATGATCAAATATCTTCGTATTGATTTGGGTTTTCCTTTCATCGAGGAGAATAGTTCGACGTAAAGTGTATTCATTAAATGAAAGCTAACGTCAGCCTAATTACGTATTGCTTTTGTAATTGGCAAACTGTTGTTTACGTACGCTGTAAAATATATATACATATTTGTAAATGTGTGACTACTTGTGTACATTTTATACAAACACGCACGCTCGCTTGTACACAAATGTGGATCTTGTCAGAGCGGGACGTAGAGAGATAGATCGACATGGACACACATCAACAGATGGGCAGAAAGAATGATAGAGAGACAGAAATGAATGAACTTTCTGATATCCAGGCATAGAAGTAGATGGAAAACTAGTCAATAGACAGAGATTTAGACACAGAAAAATATGGGCAAACAGATTGAGTGATAGAACATGGAAAGAAAGTAACCTAAAGAGAGTTAGAGTTACAAAATCGTTAAGGAAAAGAGAAACTGATAAATAAATGAACCCATAAAGAAGGGATATATCAAGAATAGTATTTACTGCATAAAATACTGATTTTGCAACATGCTATATTTTGAATAAATTGGACGAAGATTGACAAATCGTTTTAGGAAATACTTTTTAGATGTCCGACTTTACAAAACCCCATGACGTTGACCTCTACTCGTCATTTCATTTCTCCTAGTTACATTCGCCAACATCTCTCTATCTTCTGTATTATTTTATGCCATGGATCTCCTGTTTGCACCATGAACAACAGCTGATATATTATCCATACATACGCAAAAAGCAAATCAGGAAGCTCAAAATATTACCTTTAAGAATAAATGCTATACTCATCTGGACTATATTTCAAGTTTTGTTTGTAATGACACTTCAACAGTAGGCTTTCCCCCAGATTCTATCATCTTTATTGTTATGAAATTCTTAGAAGTCGTTTGTTGCTGTGATTCAATTCAATACACACTGATCCCTCAATATTTAGTCAATTGTTAGCTCCCTTTAGGGAACAGATGTTCTTCTGAATAATGAGATGTGAGCTCTGTTCTCGCTGAATTCTGAAAGTTTGTATGTGAAAGAGAGGGAGAGAGAGGGCAGGAGTGTATGTGTGTGTGTGTGTGTGTGTGTGTGTGTGTGTGTGTGTGTGTGTGTGTGTGTGTGTGTGTGTGTGTGTGTGTGTGTGTTTCAATGCCTTGCCCTTTAGCAATGTAATGCCTCAAGAATGAAATAAATAAATAAATACCCGGCCTTTTCTACTAAAATATTTATTTTTATATAAAACAAAATATGGCTCCTGAAAGGGCATTGATTGAAATATGGCGGTAGAATAAGAAAACAAAAATAATAAGATAGATAGTACAATGTAAAACTAACTTGTTTTTCTGCCTTCCAGCAGCTCATGTCAAAACTTCTGGAAATTTACCCTAACTTTTTCCCAAATTGTTACTGCAAAGCATTCCTGAAGCACTGAATATTATCAAGAATACAGTTCGTTTAGAAAGTTGAATAATGAAGTAATTAACAAGCTCCATACTGGTTTAGTAATATCACAGAAATCGATACTAATGCGAGGCAGAAAATGCTAGATAAACATGAAGAATTTCCAAGCAGTAGATAGTCGCTCAAAATAATCACATCATCTCAGAAACTAAAGTATTTGGGTTTTCTTTTTTCTATTTTTGTTTGTCCTTTTGTTTTAATAGACATATGTGATAAAATGATTATAACTGGCGAACAGGAAGTGTTCACCTCTGACCTTTCACTTGGTATGTTTACAATTTACACAATGGTAAATAAAACATGTATCTACGTGTATATGATTCTATCGATATTGATCTGAGATTAAGAAATGATGTGCTTCCTTAAGTCCATCTTAAGTACATCTGCGTATTAGTATCAAATAACATGCCTATTAAAGGTTTCCTTTTACAATAAACGTCATTAAGACAAACCTTGAGCACAGATCGTTTCCATTCATCATTCACTGCCTTTCTTTTTCACATTTACACAATTCTTAGTTTCATTTTAAGCCACAGCCAAACAGAGACGACATTATCCATAGATTCAGATTGGAGGGATAATGCTTTTAGATAAAATACACATGAAAATAGGGGTTGAGTTACACCATACTGGGTAGAGTAAGCTGAAAACGTGTATCTTCTTAATGTGTATCTGATATAGATCAAACAGGGAGATATTTCTTCGAATATACCTCATAGGCTGTCAAATACTGATAGTTTTAACCTTTAGCGTTTCTTTTCGGTTTTGCAATTTTTCAATTTAACAATTACTTGCCACATAAACCTATCCACATCTGGATAAATTGTGTATCACCAAATTAATTATAAAGAGCTGTTTTGGTGTATCGGTTACTTTCTTTTGCTCAGTCAAATGTCGTCAATCATTTATTCTGACACCACGCGCTAATACGCATTGCATGATCTTCCTGTCTTTAATCTTTCCTATTAATTTCATCTCTGAATCAAACTGAAAATCCATTTTCAAGATAATCCACATATGAAGCGATTTTCCGTTACAAAGTCCCTGAATGAATTCTATAACATTAACAGATAATTTCAAACATTTTTTTTCTTTTTAAAGTATGTGAAAATAATTATAAGTCCATACTGAAATGTATTAATTTAGATTAACAGCAATCATGAAAGCTGCCAACAGTAGGCTTTCCGCTAAAAGCACAAATATAAACAGTTATTGTAACACTGTTGATAGTTAAGTATAAATTTACTCTTCCATATATCATATTTACTGTAGGATTCATGAGATGCTAAATTGCCAATCTGAGAAAGTAGATTAGACATTACAGCATTGCTTTGTTTTTCTCTTATCTACACAAAGTAAATGTTACAGCCTAGAGCCTGTGTAAATCCCCATGGAGAGGAATGGTGGGAGTAAGATGAATGATGCTACTCTCAGTTGGGTTTGTCTTTAAGAAGTCAAGACTGAGTCATTCTTATTAGTTTTGAGCTAATAGATAAAGGCAAAATACTGTCTCGGTGAAATGTTGTGAATTCTGTATAACAAGCTGTTGAATAAAGCTGAGTTGAGCCGCATATTAAAAGAAGAAAAAAAGACATAGGCTTTGGTTGGCCCGAGGCTATAATACAAGACACTTGTCCAAGATGCTACGCAGTGGGACTGAACCCGCAACCATGTGGTTGAGAAGCAAGTTTCTTATCACATAGCTACGCCTGCGCCTATATATATATATATATATATATATATATATATATATATATATATATATATATATATATAGATAGATAGATAGATAGATACATACATGCATACATACATACATACATACATACATACACACACATACGTACGTACGTAGATAGATAGATAGATAGATAGATAGATAGATAGAAACATGTCACTAACGTGGAGACGCTTGCCTTATTGGTGTGGATGTTGCACTCATGTTCGTCAGACTGTGGTTTTCATTCCGAGACCGGTTTTGGCGCAAAACCCTTCATTTCACGTTGCCCAGTCAATTACATCGGCCACAGTGTTCGACTGGTACTTATTTTATCGACCCCAAAAGGATGATCGCCAATGGAGACCTCGGCGGAATTTGAACTCACAAAGTGCTTAGCGGCATTTTGTCCGGCGTGGCAGCGATTCAGCCAGCATGCCGCCTTAGTAACCGAACAAATAATAATTTGCAATAATCACACAAAGTTAATACTTTATAGAGAGGCGTTTCATTGATTCAAGTACATAGTTATTGCTTATTGCTTATTAAAGTGAGCTCAGATTGAATAAAAACGTAAATGAATGTTACTAAATATCGCAGGATATTCCCTCCAATACTATATATATATTATATATATATTATATATATAATTTAAATGGCGGTGCCCCAGCATGGCCACAGCTCATGAGCTGAAACTAGATAAATTATATATATATATATGTATGTATGTATGTATGTATGTATTCTGCCGTTCATCGACATTAATGGTTGAGTTAATAATACTCCCACTGCTAAAGCTTCTTTTATTGATGAAGTTACCATTACTACCGAAACGATTACTCAAAACAAATATCATTGCCACTATTACTATTGCTGCCAATGTTTCTATTAAAATATATGCCCATACTTTGTCTCTCTCGCTTCATTTACGTTAATAGCAACAAAATCAAATGGGCGTTGCCCCTAGAAGCAACAGCCAAATCTCCATCAACTCGCAGCTTGCGTTTATTATAAAGAAAAGATACAGCGAATAATCACTTGTTAAGTTTATCTCCATAGATATTCTATAAAAATTATAGCCAGCCCTGATTTTTGTCACAACGTTTCGTATCCGAAACGTTAGATGTGTTTATAGAATAACATGTCATTAACAGCGAATAATGTGAATTAAAAAAATGAGGTGGTCAGGATTGGAATGTCTTTGAACACAGGTCCACTTAGCTAACAACAAAACCGTAAATGATAATAATACTACTGGTGAAAGTAGTTTAATTTTGTCCTAATTTACTTGTTTAATTTGTCCTAATTTACTTGTTTAATTTGTCCTAATTTAAACAAAGCTTCTCATTCTTTTGTCATCGGTCTTCTTTCTCGTGGCTTGTTGACACTTCGTATAAAATTCAAGGATTATTTCTAATTCTGCTGAATATGCAAATAAACGGGGTATGTTCGGGTAAAAGAAAAGAAAATTTTAATGAACATGCAAACAAACAAGACTTAGGATTACATTTCTAAAATAGCCAGAAAAAAAAAAATATTGACAAAAATACGGTTTAGCGGTATAAAACACAAATAATTACATATAGGAAAATACAAAATATCTGATGGAACAAGTGAAAAGATGAGGAATACAGTAAAAAATAAAATGAACGTGTATGTGATGGAAGCGAAAAGAAAATCAACTTAATCCGTAATCCATCAACAGCAACACTGATCTTTGCTGGTGGACAACAGAATCATTACAGCAGGTTGTATTGAATTTCGTTGGGCAAATCTTTGACAATGCAACGTAAATCCTGCTTTCACCGACAAAAACCTTATTTCTTATTTTATATTGTTGTTGATGTTATAACGGTTATTGAATTTTATTAAAGATACTGTAAGTCTCAACGAACTACTGAATAATAAAGAATGAACTTGTATTTTGAGAAATGGATTCGGAAAAGATTGAAAAAGACGATGATGTATTTGTTTGTCAATGATGAATAGGTGTATGTGTATTTCTATATGTGTGTGTGTATGTGCGTGTGTGACCGTGACAGAGAGAGAAAGAAAGAGAGAGAGAGAGAGGGCGGGAAAGATAATGTGAGTGGGCTTGATTGAGAGGGTTTGTAAGGGGAGGAACAGAGAGCATAAGCAAACAAAGGGATCGCTGGAACGAAGATGGCAAGATAGAAAATGGAGGAAAGTTTTACAAGAGAGAGAAGGGAAAATATAAGAAACTAAAAGAGAAAGAAATCTAGAGAGTAAATAGGTTGGAGAAAGAAAATAAAAGGAAAAAAAGGAGGAAGAGTGCAAGAAAAAAGAAAGTAAAAGAAATAGTAAGGAAAAAACATTAGAGAAAAAAGGAAAAAATAATCAGCATAAAAAAACTAAAGAATGGGAAGAGAGAAAGATGTCTTATTTTATGAGAACTTGTTTTTCGGTTTTTAATTGGCATTATTACAGCATTTCATGGCTATGGTGAAGTGGAGAGGTCTAAGGCCCTGGACAGATCGATAATCAATAAAGAACAAACCAGAAAATGAACACTTTCCGCGTGTTTGGACACATGGCAAAATATGTTAGGATTAAGTAATCATAGCATTTGGCGAAGCAGTGGGAGTTGGGAGAAGAGGATGAGGGTAAAAAGGCTTTAGACTTTTAGTCTCAAACTAAGCCCATCACCTTGTTTTAAAGATTGCATAGAACTGGTTTAGCAAATCTATCAGAGCAAATTATAAGTGTGTGCGTGTGTGTGCGTGCATGATTGTGTGTGTGTGTGTGCATGTACATGATTGTGCATGTGTGTATGTGCGTGTGTTTTTGTGCATGTATTATATATTATATAAGCCGGCGAGTTGGCAGAAACGTTAGCACCCCGAGCAAAATGCTTAGCGGTATTTCGTCTGAGTTCAAATTCCACCGAGGTCGACTTTGCCCTTAATCCTTTCGGGGTCGATTAAATAAGTAGCCTCATTGCCATGTGAGACTATTATTAGGAAGTAAACCTAGTCCAGAATGGAGCCTCTAATGTAGTCTGATGTTTAACTTGACATTCTTCCGGCAACTCCAGCAGCGAAACTGGTAAAAAAAAAATACAACGCTTTACTCTTTTGGACTACACCACTGAGGCTGAGATGGACATCCTGATGTCTCAGAGACCCTGATCGCCATAAACACAACTCATGCTTGCTCTATGGGCAGGGCTCTTCAGTAACACAGTAAAAAGTAGCAGCAACAGAATGGATATTTTCTTCTCTTTCGTCGGGGGCCTTAGTTCAGGTTTTGACAGACCATTAAGCCAAATCACTGCCTCAGAGAAATTATTATAGAAGACTTTATTAATGGAAGATGGAACTCCCTGCCACACGGCTAAAATTACCCAAGATTGTTGGATGAGAATGACATTAAAAAGCTTCCATGGTCAAGCCAGTCACCAGATTACTGTATGAAACTTGGCAAGAAATTCCGCAAGAGAATATTCGTCATCTGACCAGTAACATGCCTGATAGGGTCCTTGCATTGAAAATGCAAGGGGCATGTCTACTAAATATTAAATATTCTCATTATAACATTTAATAAATAATTTGAATGTATAATTTCAGATTTAAATAAATTTTAATGATTATAAGTAGTCAATTTACTTCTGTCATGTCTGTGTACATGTCTTTCTCTGGATCCTAATCACCCGAGGACGTGCAGGTACACAGATATAGTTGAATCATATTAATGCAATAAAGTGTATTATATGAGTAACATTCAGTAATTACAAGTTGAGACTGAATCGCCGAAACAATTCTAATGATTTGGAATAATATGTATATATAAACACATATAAAACCTAAATACATGCACTGAAATCCATAGAATCCCTTAAGATAACTGAGAAAAGTTGTATGTTTAAGAGGCAGAAAAGAGACTCTATAATATTGATGCCTTCCAATGCTATTACCAACCAAAGTAAAGTGAAGTAGATTCAAACAGAATTTAGAATGGGATTGAAATCGTGTCCTGTTTCTTATGCTTTTCACTCAAATTTTCCATATTTCTATCATATTTTCCTAATCCCCCGTACTATACAAAATGCATGCCAAACTCCTTCAATTATTTTCCCTTTACATAGTGTCCTTCTATTTCTCATTGAGACATCATACTTTCACCATTTCTTTGCCTTTCTGACATATTTCCCTAAAATGGTTCCAAACCCATTACTTCGCACGTTATTTTAATTATACCAAGTTTTTTTTTCCTTTATATTCTTTATGCACTACAGTTATTCGTCCAACGGTGTGTAACTCTTTTATTCTGTTAGTTATTGTTATTATTTATTTATCATTTAATTTTCCTCTTGCTTTACTCCTTCGACACGAAATTCTAATGATTCAACGACGAATTAAGTGATTTCTCCTAGTAATGTGAGCGCTTCTCCCCCTTCCTACCCTACAGAAACCGTTAATAAACAGAAGAAAGTCGTAATATTTTCTATTTGCTCACTCTGATTTTTTGCCAATATTTTTTGTTATACTACATCAACTTTTTTTTTTGTTTCACAAATCGTTTACACTCTCTCCAAAACTCCATTCATCGTTCCATAAATCCTTTCTTTGCATTATTTTCATTATAATAAAAAGTCATTTTTTTTCTTTTATTTTCAATATTTTTTTTACTTCCATTTTAATTTTCTTTCACTACCAATATTTATTTCCGGCATTACATTATTTAATCATTTTTCTTTGTTTCTTCTCTTTACAATTTTCTTAGACACTTCCTTCTCTCCTTTCTTCGCTACTACTCTATTTTAGACATCATTTTTGTTCCTCGCTATATTATCATAACTGCTTTTTAACACTCTGCCAACATACAATGTCTTTTCTATTCGATTATATTTTCTTTCTTTGCATCTTTAAAACTCAATAACTCCCTAACTATATTTCTCCTTTTAATAGATTTCTTTTTATATTTATAATTGAGGTTGCGTTTATTGTTGTATGCATTATTTCATTTTATTTATTTATGGTCCTTTTCTTAATCTCAGGCTAAACTGTATTTCTTTCACTTCTTCTACTATTATGATTTTTGTATAAGTTTCCTCCACAACATATTTCTCTTTATTTTTCATGTTTTTTTTTTGTTATCCAGCGTTTTGTGCATTGTAATGCCCTAACTGAATCTCATTTACCTATTATGGCAAAGCTCCATTTTACAATTGCTAGTAACAACATTCATTCAATATAAAGACATCATTTTCTTCAATACTAAATGCCCAAACTAATTGATATGAATATTGAATATTTCTGGAGAATAGTGACTAGATTATCATGGTGTTGCTAATAACTACGCAGTTCAATCTTAATATAAGAATTGCCCACATTATCATTATGTTTCCACTTGCTAAATCGTCAGACTTGTCAGTCAATGAAATAATTATCATACTTGTTACTATTGTATATTTCCTTATTGACACCAACTTCATATTCAATATCGCCATCTACTGCAGTCATCAACGTCCTTCAGCCAATATTCTCTTTACCCGCCTCCATAATTCTTTTTTTTTTTTCTTTAATAGCTGTGGACTCTAAAACTAATTTAATGAATCAGGAGGTTATTCTGAAGGTAAGCTCATCCAACCCAATGCTCCATTTCACTTTGCTAATTACGGAAAGTGGCCTTCTAGCAACACGCTAGCAAGTTCCGTCTGAATATAATGAAACACTCCCAGAGACAGAAAGGAAATTAATAAAATTATCCAATAGATACAGAGCTGCTGATTGGATGCTGCAGTTCTAGAGAATCTAAAGAAAACGTGATGAGAGAGCCATTAGGAAAATCTTAAAGTTCAAATAAACAATTGTCAAAATCGGAAACAGATTTAATTTTCTTGTTGGCTATAGGAGTTTTTGGGTGTTTGGGATTTTGAGAGAGCATAATTTAAATCCTTGTAAGGTTTAATCTGGATTTTTTTATAACTTACATTCCTTTTAGGCATAATTCTCATCATACAGTTTCCAGTCGTACTTCAACAATATTTCACTATGACCCTCACTTAAGATATAGAAATACACAAAAAAATTGTATTAAAATATAAGAGATGAGCTGCTAGCAAAGTGGGAACGGGATTTTTATTAGTAGACTTTCAGATCATCAGGTAAGTCATAAGCATCACATTATCCTCTTCCAATCCTCATTTGATATATAGAACTAGTATATCTAGTCAAAAGAGGACTAAAATTTAATGGGTCCCTACGATTTAATATTCCACTGAACCAAATTGCAGCAATAGTTTCGATGTTAAAACGATTTAGTTATGCAATTTATTTATGAATTCTTTAATTGTTAGTTATTCGGAGCTGTAAGTGCAGTGTCCATAATTTTCAAGACCTTCAGTATTTGGTAGAATCGGCACAAAGTAGGGCCCAATGTGACACAAGGCTTGGTGCAAATGATGAGGACAGAGTAAAAAATGACGACCTAATTTCTCCTTCTTTATACCACTAACTCTATATCAGAAATCTCTAATCATTTATACACAAACGGTTGGCTTCTTTTAATTTCCGTCAACCAAATCCACTCACACGGCTACAATAGAAGGCAGTTGCCCAAGGTGTGCTGCAGTGAGATTGAATTTGATTAAGGCTTTTGAATATAATATGTATGCAGTAAGTTTAATTTGTTTGTTTCTAAGTATTTTATTTATTTAACATTTTGCTTAAAGTCATTCAAAAATCTTATTCTATTCTAAATCTGTATATATATATATATATATATATATATATATATTCTAGACCTGGGTACTTTCACACTAAACTTTTTTCTTAAGTAAATAGAGCAAATAAGAGGGAAACTAGAAACTGAATTGTCTGTTCTTGAATAGAAATATTTTTTTTTAATTCTAGCTTGGCTTATTGAAGGAAAAAGAAAGTCGAATGTGAAGAAACTAATAACGCTGTGCAAAAACTTAAAACAAACTTAAAGGAAATTAAAAGAGTAGGCAATTAATTGGTTTAAAATTTTGGCACAATGCCAGAACTTTGGGGGAGCGGTTAAGTCGGTTACATTGACGCGTGTTGAACTGGTTCTTACTTCATGTTCAACTGGATGAAAGGCAAAGTGGACCTCGCCGGGATTTGAACTCAGAATATGATGACGGACGAAATGCCGCTAAGCATTTTACCCGACGTGCTAACGATTCTGCAGCTCGCCGCCTTGAACGGCCAATAAATTAATTGTTATTTACTGACTACATCAAGCATTACGATCTCATTAAGTTAAAAGCGGCTTCGCTTCGATTCATATTTGAATCCACAGAAATTAATTTACACTCTTAACGCCATTTGGTATACCAAAAATATCTCAATCTCAATTTACCTTCTCTAAAAATATATGCATTAGTTCCAAGTAAAAATAACCGATTACTAATTGACTTATCTATTATCATGACAAAGGATTGACTGAGGAACGTAAATATACATAAAATAATCATCAATTATCAAATAACTTATCTCAAAAATCTCCATGGCTCTTAATTTCTAAATGTGTTCTTACATTACTTTCAAAATAATGAATAGAAACTGGCTACGATTTACAAAGTAAACAATTTTAATCTTGATTATACAGTGTATTGATATCATGTTTTGTCTTCGTACTTTAGCGGCAGAGAGTGCAGAAAGATTCTCTCACTTCGACTAATATGTAATAAACAGTATTAAATGGAATCATCACTTCACAGAGGATGGAATCTGCTATAAAAAAGAAAAACACTCCTCTTAAGACTAAGTGACGTATTTATCTACAGGATTGGAGATGACAGTACAAAGAACGATGTAGAATACCTCATTATCTTACTATTTAAGTTGATGAAATATTGGTTTAAAAACACGTTTGTATACTCTACAGTTTATATAAACTTTAGCCACTTAAACGAGGTATATACTTTATAAATCTTTTACTGCTTGTTACATTCTTTTATTATTCTGAAATAGAGTTTGTGCTGAAATAATATGAAATCTGAACTTACAGTAAATGTCACTTATTTACTAATGTGAATTTATAGATAGAACGAAGCACGTTTTATAATGTTTAACTTAGCTAAAATTATATGGAGGGTTTTAGATAAATTGACATCTGCATCACTGAGTCACTGATATCTAGTTGTTATAACTACTGTTTATTAAATGTTCACTGAGACTAATTAGATGTTTGGTTGCCACTGAATGCCTCGTTATCATGTACAGTGTATTATGAGCAAGTAAATCTAGAAGAATCAATCACTCCTGATCATTGACAACGGCTGTAAATTGCAGAAGGAAAGTTAGTAATGTACTCTTACAGGAATTAAATACCTCGAAAACTTTGCACTATACTGCGGCGCCCATTTTTGTCTACGATTTTTGCAATGATGATTCCTGCTTTTAAATATTCAAGCACAATCTTAAGTTCATGTATGGAATTTATTTTGGGGTGTAAAATATTATTTGCCGTAAATGTTTTTCTTTATATAATCCTTTTAAATATATCCCACATCCAGATGTTCAATCATTTAACATTTCTCAGTCAGTAAAAATCTTTATAATGATTATTACTATTGGTGGCTCGCAGGTAGCGATCTGGCAGAACCGTTAGGACGCTCGACAAAATGGAGAGGTCTGTTCTGTTCAAGATTAAACTTGCTTTCTTCTTAAAATTGCTGTCAGTTACAGATACAATATTTCATCACTTGCATTCAGTCCATTTGCTTCTTTGGAATCATTTGAAAGTTACAGTTTCCATTTTTTTTTCACAACCTACAAAACCAATAATAACATGTTAAATATTGATCATACTTCGTCAAAAATATCAAGAGTAGTCGCTCTAACTACCAAAAATCAGATCCATTCCCTAATGTATATCTCCATTTTTAATCAATTTTAATTTCGAAGTTCTTCCTCGTGTCTTTCTTGACAATAATTGTCATTGACGCTATTCATTTTTCCCAATATAAGCGCCATTTCAATTAAATAAAAATTTAACTCACCTTAATACTTGTTATCCTGCACTTATCTATATGTTCTCAAGCACACGTTACTTCTGGAAATTTTCCTAAAATCTATATCAAGTTATTTGAAACTAGTAGTTGGCTCTCTATACATGGTGCGAGTAGCCTGGATTCTAGCCTGTTGTTTATTCACTTACGAATGCAAATTATGGTAACGAATTTAAACCATTTAAAATGTAAGGTATTGAGATGCCATACGAACAAAGTTGGAATTCACTGCAAAGTTGTACATAAGTAAAAATAAAAAGTTTTTTAAAATAACCAATACGCTATGGTTTTGTCGTTTTTCAGAGAATAGCACCATAAAAACAATTTCTTTTATAATCTTGAATAAATAACGATAATTTTCATGGAAAATTATAAGTAACAAGTCTTGACATAAACGGAATTTACTTAGAAGTTATACGTCAGAATTTAAAAAAATATGTATATAAAGAATAGTCAATGAGATTAATAAAAGTTTTCTAAAAAAATTAAACGCAATAAACAGACGACATTTGAAAACTGTGAATGAGAAAAGCAGAAGATATTACATAGATTAACTATAAATTAGTTGCAATTTGGAAGAAGATATATATATGTGTTATGCGCATGAAGAAAACTGTAAATGCTGCCTTTATAACAGGGAATTATAAATATGATATATATTAACAGATATCTTTCGCTCAACAATAAAGCAGTAACCATTATAGAAATTATGTAAAAACTTTTAATATAAAAAAGGTGAGTAATTTGAACGCAACAACTATAAAACATGGCAGCCAATAAACGCGTATGCTTCCGACAAATGAGACATAAAGCTGACAGCTTTACATAGAAAACTTCTCTGCTTCCCCTCCAAACATAACCTTCATGATGATTAACTTAGAAAAATCCCTTATGTCATTATTTGAACTAAAAAGTAAAACAAACGAACACACATTTCAACAACGAAGCAACCTATTTCCAAAGAAAAACATACGGCAGAACAAGAGAAAAGGTGATAAAATCAAACCGTTGTGTGTGTGTCTATATATATATATTTATACATACATACATACATACATACAATTGTTTGTATATATATATATATATATATATATATATATATATATATATATATATATATATAAATGTGTGTGTATGTGTATAATTATATATGAATATACTGCACATTTTATTTTTAGTTTTAGATTTTTTTTAAAGCCTCGCTTTATGTGCGTGAATGAAATAAAATTGTGATACATAAATGTCAAAATCAATATTAATTTTTTTTATTTTTTATTAGCATTCTATTTTATCAAAAACTATCACTTTACCGTATATTATTCTGAGAATAGAATAGAATAACAATAGATTATGGTTCGTTTGAGCGATGATATAGTTTCGAACCTCAAAGTATTCCCGGCCCTTTTTAGGACTTTTTCATGAAGAACCATTGCCAATTGAGTCAATAAATTACTAAGCAGTTATCGAAAGATCCCATTTCCTATCCTACCACTTCCTGGCACAGCAATGTTTTCATGGCCCAGCTGCTTATGACTGAACTGGCCAAAACCTCTTAGATACAAATAAATGTGTTGCTTATCTGCAGATCAACTGTCGCCAAGCTAATATTCCTTTGTCAATATCTCTCTAGATATCGCTCTAGCAGCAAGGCTGCGAGCTGGCAGAATCGTTAGCACGCCGGGATAATGCTTCGCGGCATTTCGTCCGTCATTACGTACTGAGTCCAAATTCCGCTGAGGTCGACTTTGCTTTTCATCCTTTCGGGGTCGATAAAATGAGTATCAGTTGAACACTGGAACTGATGTAATCAAATTACCCGCTTCTTCTAAATTTCTGACCTTGCGACAAAATTTGAAACCAATATCTCTCTAGCAGTGGCCATCCTCCTCATAGATGTGAATCATATCATATTATAAAGACATGAACATAAAACGAGATCTTGAAACGTTTATCCACCATCAATTGTTCTTGTCATAGCTAAACCATTCTTATAATTCATGTTTTTAGATCATCGCTACCATTACAATCATCATTGTTATCACTCTTCTCCTCTTAACTACCTTAAAAATTCCGATTAAAATGTGTTTTTTTTTCTTTTGCTTGTTTTTTGTATTTTCTTCTATGCTTTTCAATTATTTGGAAATTATTGAATAAAAATTTCGTTATTATCATTCCTTGTCTGTCTTTCTTTCTCATTTACATGAATACATACACACACAGAGAGATAGATAGATAGATAGATAGATAGATAGATAGATAGATAGATAGATAGATAGATAGATAGATACAGATACATATGTGCGTACATACATCGATACATATATATATACATGCTCGTATACATATATAGATATCTTTATGTATGCATGCATGTATGTATATATATATATATATATATATATATATATATATATATATATATATATATATATATATATATATATATATATATATATATATATATATATATATATATATATATACATATATATATATATGACTTTCACTTTATCATGTATATGTATGAATCTAGCTTTTCAATACTGTTGTTAATTTTAAAACGTATAACATTCTTTTGTTATTTTGTTTCCTATCTTAATATATCATTTTATGACCCGTTTTCTTCGTTCTAAAGTTGTTGTTGTTATTGTTGTTTTAGCCTCTGTCTACTGAATAGATTTTTTTCCCCTCTTTCGCTTTCCGCTTCCTCCATTTTTACTTCTTGTTTTCGTACATTTTTTTTTTTTTTATGATCTTCCGATTAGCTACCATGTGTTTCTTACCCTTCGGTCAAGACTGTTTTCTTTACGAAGGCAGGAGCTTTCCTCGTTAATATAATTCATTGTTTCAAAAGTTATTGTTGTATGTTTCGTATCCCTGCTTTTTTTCATTTTTTCTTTCCTTCTTCAATGTTATACTTCACATTTTTCTTTCTTTGTTGTTTACATACATAATAATTTGCAATCATTATTTATTTATTTCGAGCAAAGTAATGAAGTTTCTATTTCTTTATTTGATTAAGGAAAACTCAATTTCTTTTTTTCAGCCTATCATTCCCTTCTTTTCAGCTTATAAACGAATTTTTTTTCTTAAATCGAGTATTTGTTGTACGATAGTGAAAGCAATGTTATTTGGTTTAGTACATAAATGTATATACCTACATACATACATACATGTATATAATGCATCTATATATATATATGTATATATATATATATATATATATATATATATATATATATATATATATATATATATATATATATATATATATACATGTGTGTGTGTATACATCATCTATCTTTGATAGATAGATGGATGTACATACGCATGTATTTATGTGTGCACGTATGTATGTATGTTTGAGTGAGTTTGTGTGCATGTGTGTGTGTGTGTTTGTTGTGTGTGTGTGTGTGTGTGTGTGTGTGTGTGTGTGTGTGTGTGTGTGTGTGTGTGTGTGTGTGTGTGTGTTCGGTGTGTGTGTGTGCGCGTGCGTCTGTCTATCTGTCTGTGTCTGTGTGTCTGTGTGTCTGTGTATTTGTGTGTCTGTAGGTATAAATGTGAACGTAGACAATAGTATATATAATCAAGTTGTTTTCT
>NC_142947.1:13618094-13623094 GCF_046866305.1 Octopus bimaculoides
TTTTTTCAAGCGAATATATAAAGATTTGACAGGCAAATTCTAACGTTTCCGTTTATCTTGGCCCTATCTTACCTTCAATTAGGGAATCTTAAAAGAAAAACCACCTGCCTCTCACTTACTCCTTATAATAATGTGTAAGAGATTTTACCTACCATAACATCACGTTCCAAAACGCATTGACACATTCACGCGTTTAACATACATATATGTTCGTGTATATATATATATATATATATAATGAATGTATAAATGTTTGTTTTTATGTACAGTTATAAAACAATATTACATTAATCCGTCGGGGTACTCTATATTTTTGTAGAGTACAAATTTATCATTCTTATACAAGAATTTGGTTGACAGAGACTTCAGCTTTTCGGCCAGCTAAGGCATCGTCGGACTCTGTGTGTATATATATATATATATATATATATATATATATATACATATACATACATAGATACATACATACATACATACATATATACATATGACGAGATTCCTTACACTTTCCGTTTACCAAATTCACTCACAGGGTTCATTTGTTCCGGGTTCATTCATTGGTCAGCCCAGAGATATAGTGAAACACACTTTCCGATGACACCGCGCAATAGAACTGAACCCGAGAGCGGCGTCATTTGCAAAACGAACTTCATACCCTTACATGTAGACATGTCTGCACCTTTGGTCTCTTTAAAACTCTACTCATAAAATCAGAGGGAAAAAAGAAACAAATCGTAATCTATAGCTCCAACCAGTAAATGGAACGGTGAAAATGTGTAAAATATTTTTTAATTCTCTTTGGTATTCTTTCAATCATTTGTTAAAATGATTGAATCAGTCTTACCTTTATTTCTAAACTTCAACAGTTTTTCGTTGATTTACTCTTCTCGTGATAATCGCTGTTAACTTTGACTCGATTTCTATAACCAGTAAGTTCAAGTTTGCTTACGTTACTAATATCTTTCAGGATATTATCGTCAAAACTTGCTTGTTCCACCTCCATATTCGTGAATCATATGCACGCACGCGTGTGTGTGCTTATATGAATGTTTATGTGCATGTGTGTGAACGTGTACGCATGTAAGAAACAGTACTTTAAGGATTTTGTGGGCTCTTTTTTTTTTTTTTGTCGTATTTGAATTGTTGTAAACGTTGAAAGTACTTTTGGTTGTGGGGAGTTTGCACGATACTTTAACATATTACATAGATCACAGCTTTTTTCTCAGGATAAGAGAGATGTTGTGGGAATGGCTTATGTTATTGTATATAATATAACGGTAAATGTATATGTATGCATGTATGTATGTATGCATGTATGTATGTATGCATAGGTAGACAGATAGATACATACATACACATATACACACATACATGCATATATAAGGAAATATATACATATATATATACATATATATACACACACACACACACACATATATATATATATATATATATATATATATATATATATATATATATATATATATATATATATATATACACATACACAAATTTCTATACATAAACATATATATATATATACATGAATATATATATGTGTATGTATATATATATATATATATATATATATATATAAAGAGAGAGAGAGAGAGAGAGAGAGAGAGAGAGAGAGAGAGATACGTACATGCTTACAGTCAGTAGGTGAGAGCTAAAATAAGTTCGATATAGAAAGCATATAGTTGCGCTCGAATGAATTTGTCCTGTATGTATGCTTGTATATGTATATGCATATGTATATATATATATATATATATATATATATATATATATATATACATATATATATACATATATATACATAAACGTGTGTGTGTACGTGTCTGTTTGTGTGCGTATACGTATATATGTACGTATATACAAATATAGGCACATAAATATACATATACATACATATACATGTATATACATACATAGTTACATAGATGCATAGATGTATGTATGTATGCATATATGTATGTATGGGTGCATGGCGTGTGTGTATTTATGCATACCAGTGTGCGCGCGTGCAGAAATGCTATTGTTTGTGTGTGTAAGTACGTTGGTCTTTACACGCATGCATCAGTATGTCTACAAGCACTCATTCCTGTATAGGCCTGTATATACGAGTCTGCACACGGCTGAGTGTACCTTTACACCTACCTGTATGCTTCCATCTGTATGTGTCCCTATGGCGCTGTACGCATGACTATACATAAATGTATACATGACTGTATGCGTCAGTAAGTGCAAAACTGTGCGTGTTCGTATGAATACCTCCTAAGCCATGATCGATTCCATAGTGATTCAACTAAAACGCTTTTGTTACAAACTACTGTCTCAGAAAATTGTTTCTAACTGGAATCACATCAATTTGAAGCTAAAAATCCTTTCGGTGTTTGAAACTAATCAAGCAATAAAGAGCACAACAAAAGCGTTGGAATTAGCTACCTTATCGTTGTAAAGCGACGCTATGGTAATTTCCTTTCTTTATTTTACATATTACCAGTAAATGAAGTAGAGGCGAAAAAATATATATATTAAAACTCTTTTCAAACTTTGATATTAACTAAGGTTATTGAAAGCTTTATTAGAGATGAAGTATAAGTGTGAACGATATAGTTTAATATTAAATAATTCTAGTTTCCTCTGTTCTTTCTCTTTTTTTTGTGTGTGTTTTTTTTCGCTTGATTTTTATGTTGTGTGTGTGTATACCTTTACGTTCATGTGAAAGACACATAATCATATGTGTATTCAATATCGGCCAGGAAGTAAAATTCTAATAAAATAGTCAGGCATTGATTTCTTGAAAGTATTTAAAATATTTTGTAAATCAGCCACCAACTAAAGAAATCCTCACGGTAGATCTAAAACGAAATTTCTAAACGAAATAATTTAAACAAACAGGGCCTGAAAGAAATAAACAACTTGGAGTTACCTGTGGAATGTAATTAAACAACATAGACAAATACAGGTGCATCAAACACCATACAACATAAATTCTTAATTAATTAAAATTATTCGGCCTCTAAAGGATGTATCAAAATAATTCAGCTTCACTTAAGAAGGGGAAATACCCTCAAGATTGAAGATTCGATATGCCATTAACAAAAGGTACAGGCTTATTGTCTGGAGATAAAGAGGCCAGTCGCGGATGTGTGTTTCTGACTCAGTGACCGTCTTCAGCACGACCATTGCCCGACCTTATCACTAGTTGCCAGAAAGCTTGACAGAGACAGTTCTGAGTTCAAATTCCGTCGAGGTCGACTTTGCCTTTTATCCCTTTCGGGTGTCGATAGAATAAATACCAGTTGAGCACTGGGATCGTTGTAATCGACTTACCCCCACACAAGAAATTGCTATCCTTGTGCCAAAATTTGAAACCAATATTATAGAATATCTGAAAAATGGTGGTGGTGGTGCTGCTGCTGCTGTTGCGGCTGCTGCTGTTGCGTCTGCTGCTGTTGCGTCTGCTGCTGTTTTTGATGGTTGCTGTAATAGTAAGGAAACGTCTAACGTTTGGTTATCTTAGATATTTAATTTCGTTTCTCAACTCTTTGAGTTTAAATATCCCCAGGAGCAAAGTTTTCTTTCATCTTTTCTAATCGATAAAATAAGAACTGCTATATGCTGGGATTTATTTATCTATTCCTAAGAAAAAAAATGTCTTTGGAACAGAGTAAAAATAATTAATATCACAACAAAAAAGAAAGAGATATTTATAGCTTAGTACTGCAAGGTAGGTATAATAAAAAAAGCAAATGGATCTTTCATCGGTTTTACGATGAGCAATCTACTATTACAGTCAATTAAACTACTGACTCAGTGTATGAGTTTACAGGTAGCACAGAATGGCCGAATGGTTTAAAACTTCGCTTCGCAATCACGTGATATAGTTTTCGGTTCCTCTGTCTAACAACATGAGCAAGTGTCATTTTCTTACAGCTTCCAGTGGACTCATATCTTGGGAGTGACACCGAGTTCGATAAATGGATTATACAGGTAAGCATTCGATGCCGATAAAAGAAGTACCTGTTGAACACCTGGATCGATGTAATCGACACTTACTCCCTCCCCTGAAATTTCTGGTTTTGTGACAAAATTTGAAATCAATATTTAACATGGCGACGAGCAGCAAAAAACCGTTAGCACGCTGGATAAAATGCTTAGCGGTATTTCGTCCGTCCTTACGTTCTGAGTTCAAATTCCGCCGAGGTCGACTTTGCCTTTCATCCTTTCGGGGTCGATGAAATAAGTACCACTTGGACACTGGGTTCGATGTAATCGACTTAATCCCTTCCCTCAAATTTGAGGCATTGCGCTTCCAATAGAAAGAATTATTATTATTATTATTATTATTTAGCTGGCCGCCAACACTTTTTTCTGCAAAATAGGGGTAGCTTATCCTGTTCAGGCTATATTATTAGCACTATCCTGCGTTTGAGAATTTAAAATAACTTTTTTAACTATATATATATATATATATATATATATATATATATATATATATATATATATATATATATATTACATATACAACGGGCTTCTTTCCACAGCTAGCCACCTATACTTTTCTCTGCAAAATAGGGGTAGTTTATCCTGTTCAGGCTATATTATTAGCATTATCCTGCGTTTGAGAATTTAAAATCACTTCTTTAACTTTCTAAGACATCTCAACGCTTCGTTTGTTTGTTTACGTTCATCGTAGTTTGAATTTAAATTATTATTATTATTATTATTATTGTTGTTGTTGTTCAGTAGTTTTATTTTTATAACGTGCTTTCACTTCACTACCGAGCGCAGCTCTGTGCGCCTTGGGTATGTGCTGTGGTTTGCTGTGGTGCTTTTATGTTTACTGTATTGAAAGTGTTTTGCGTAGAATGTGTGCAGTACCCAGTAGTGCAATTTTCTGTATGTTACATATATTTGTAAGTCCTGGTATTTTTGTTATGTATTTGTCTGAGTATTTTTTAATTATACCTAAGGCACCTACTATGATAGGA
>NC_142947.1:13628094-13638094 GCF_046866305.1 Octopus bimaculoides
AGGTAGGATAATAAAAAAAATTAAATTCACAAAAATATATGCCAGTTTTATATGAGGGTTTTTCCCTCAAACGTTGTACTTCTTTCGAAAGGCCGCACTGGAGCATTTATAACTGTGATCAGTCACTGGAATATTGCAACAATATGTATTACTGTTGATTAACCCTTTCTAGATTGTCTCATCTAACTGCTTTGATCTCAGGATAGATTGTCTCATCTAACTGCTTTGATCTCAGGATTGTCCATATCGGAAGGTGGGGCATAATATAACAATTATACAATTTATAAAAATTAACCTGATTAGTTTTGCACTAGTGCACAGGTGACGCTAACTATTATATATTACTAATCTGAAATTAGAGTACTGATGCGTGCAGTTGTGTTGCGATAAGCTGAAGTATTCACTCTTAACCTATCCAATATAATGGATAGTTATATTATAATAAAAGTTCAATTGCTTCAAAATTAGCAACGCCATCAATCTGTTTCCTAAAACCGGACACACTAACGAAGTATCAATTTCAGCCTCTTACTTTCAAAAATCCTGATTCTGTGACAATATTTATATGGTTTCAATGTTATTAAACCGATAAATCAAAACGTTTTGCAGACGGTTTAGCCATATATATCTCTGATCTAAAGTTTCATTAGTTGTTGACTACACCACTAATTGACATTAAACATCTAATATACGCTATATTTATTACGTTTATCAACTGTTAGAGTAAATTCCGGTGAAAATGTTTTTGATAAATAGTCTACAGTAATTGGCAGCAATTCTCTGATATATATTTAGTTGTAAGCAGTTAGTTGACACGCTGTTATTAGCAAGTAATTGATATTCTTTATTAATACATAATTATAAATCGAAATTTCTTCGTTGGAATCTAATTATAATGATTCCACTCACTGAAAAAATAATGTAGATCAGGAATCATTTGTTTATTATCCGTATTCGATGTATTTCGCTGGAGGTGGAAAATTCCTGCGAATTAATTAATTTTTGCTACTCTTCTACATTTTGTCTGTTGAAACAGAGTAAAAACGTCATCGCGAAATCAATACTGTTTGCTTCTTGGCAGGAATTATTGTATGAAAGAATACTTATGAGGAATTATATTATAAAAACGACGGGGAACATTAAATGCGTTAAGTGTATATGTTGTGGTTTTGAAATTAAATGGTGAATTTCTGTTATTAGCAGTGGAAATATCGACCGTCGACTTCCAATATGGCAAAACAAACAATCTTTGGAAACATTTTGATCCTGGCGACAGCTACTCAATCGGTATATCAGTGTATGGTGATAACATTATAATAAAAGCAAGTTTTATTACAGGAATGCATATGTGTGAGAACAACAACTTCAACAACAGTTACAGATGTAGCCTACGGTGATGGCATTTAGAATAACAAATGGATTTAGTAGAGAAGAGCGCAGATGAAATAACAATAGATAGCAAATGATTGCTGTGTAATATGAAATTCACGAGCAATCTTCGTAATAACACACATTCTGTACACAATTTCAACTGCGATTTTGTGAGGAAATATAATAGATTGATAGAAAAAGTCCTGCAGGCATTTCATAGACAATATTGGTTAGTTCAATGAACAGATTCTCGGTGAAGATTTTTACTCTTAAGAAGTATCACTGCAGAATAATTCGAATAATATAGAATTCTTGGATCTGGCGGTTCTGATAGTGATATTTGTATGTTACACAAATGGTTTGAGTTAGCTATTCTTTTGAGAAAGAATCATATTTTTAGTAGTAGGGTGGATGAAAAAGAACAAGACGGGATAGATTTTTTTCCCCCATCTAAACTAGTATACTTCGTTACCTAAGTTCAAATCCTGTAAGGAGTTGCTCTTGCTTGAATTTCCCAACCATTCGATGAATTATTATTTTCATTCTGGGGCCAATACAATCGACTATGCTTGTTATGTGTATGAGGGCGAGGTAATGACATTGTCCTTAAAATGAGGTTGATATACGAGCTTACTTTCCGAAACAGGTTTCCTGAGTTAATTTATATTTATGCGTATGTTTAAACGTTGATTAGGTTCGAAATATAATATTTAAAGAGACTATTAGCATGCTACGAACATTTAGGATTTTAAGCACCGAATCTAAAGAAAATTTCGTTCTATGCAAAAGTAACGTTTGATAAAAATGATTATTGACGTATTTCGTCATGAATAACGAAATCCATTTCTACTTCTATATCCTAAGCTTTTGTTTTAATATCAGACAAGGAACTATTCGAAATTGTGATTGTATGTTTTAAATAGAATAAAAGAAATTGACAAGCTGAATATTGCACGGTTTGCTTCTTACACAAAACAAATAGATGTCTCTATTTCATTGGTTCTCTACCTTTGCCGCCATCTTTTTTTATTTTCTTCATCGACTAAGAAATGCTGCCGTGATTTCAGTCGTTAAATGGATTTACTTCTTTAAAACAGTGACGGAAGAGAAATGTTCGTTTTGGTTTTGTCTTCTTAACTTCAATATGTGAGTAGTGGAGTGAAGAGAGAAAAAATAAAAGAAAAAGCTTCTTCAATCTGTGATAGGAAATACAGTCAATAACACGTAACAATGAAGTGAAGTGATTCATAGGTGTATGTATACGAAAAGAAGAATTGGAGAGAGCGTGTATTTGAGAAAAGGGGTGGTTAATAAAGAGTGAAAGAAAGCAAGTACGAGAGAGATAAAATGAGAATAGATCGTGTATGCGCTCTACAAGACTTTCATTTTTTTTTTTTCCTCTTAAGTGCTGATGTAAAAGCTTGCTCTTCTTAAATATATAACGTGTTAAGTTCAGAGCTGGATCCATATCTATGCGCTTCCCAATCATCTTAAAAGTTTTATTCAAGAGTGAAAAATCCTTTCCATTACTCAAATATCTTCGAAATTTAAAGTTTTAGTATGTTTTTGTTTGTTTTGTTTGTTTTTTATTTTCCGAGGAAATAAAATTTTTCAAGGAATTTTATGTAATCACAAGTGAAAATATATATACAAAATATTTCATTTTTTTTCTTCATTTCCACAAACCATACGAAATAGAATATTATGATTGTTTTACCCCAGGTCAATGATTGAGTTGATACAATCCCAAAGACATTTCAGCCATAAGCAGCGCATCAGATTCGTATATTGTATCTAGAACTATATTATCCAAAGTGTCTATTCATTTTAAAGTTGCATGGTGCAGTTTTAGAGAAATTTAGTTGTTACTTCTAGTAGGGCGAATGACTATGTAGGCGCTCCCTCGTTTGATTGTCTACAACATATATATATATACATATCTATGTATACATAAATATATATACATATATATACATATGCAAATAAATAAATAAATAAATATATATATATATATATATATATATATATATATATATATATATATATATATATATATGACGGGCTACTTTCAGTTTCCGTTTACGAAGTCCACTCATAAAGCTACGGTTGTCCCTGGGCTATTGTAGAAGACGTATGCACAAGGTGTCATATAGTGTGACTGAACCCAAGACCACATGGTTAGGATGCAAGTTTCCAATTCACACACCCACTCCTGCACCTCTACATACATGTACACTTTCTATTGATTCACGTATGAAATACTGTATCGCTGAGTATGTCAAATAACCCAGAAACATTCCCAGAGTTATGATCGATTATAGGGGTGTATGTATATATATAAATGCTAATACACGAAACTCTCACTCCTTCGGTTACTTTGTAACTTCTGCCGATTACATAGTATGCGTTTATGTTTGTGTATGTGTATATGTGTGTGTGTGTGCCCATGTATATGAATATTTATTATGGGTGAGACAGAAATACACACGCAAGCACACACACACACACACACACACACACACACACACACACACACACACACACACACACACATATATATATATATATATATATATATATATATATATATATATATATATATAATTTTCCCAGAGGATGTAGCAACCGTTACCAATATAGCATAAGAACTTACCTTAGGAGATCATTAACTAGATTCCTTAAGGGTCGTTCTCACAGTTTATATTTATATTATAAGGTTTTTAAACTTTTAAATTTTCATAAATTTTCATATGAAAATTTAAAAGTTTAAAAACCTTATAATATATATATATATATATATATATATATATATATATATATATATATATATATATAGATTCGCATACAGTACTCCAAGTTTCATGGCAAGCTGCAGGTATGAAATTGTCACGCTCATGGCTGATGACACTGCTCATCAGTTGTTGCGTGAAGCCACTACAACTTTTTGTATATACACATAGATGCATGGTAATTTTTTTTGATGGTGAAACGGAGTGTTCAATCGTATGTTTGCCTCCCTGAAGCACAAAGCGTGGCAAGATCCTTCTTAAACATTACGTTAGTGAGAGAGACTCGGAAAATGATCAGCCTTATGTGTAACAAGAAAAAGTGTAGACCCAGTATCACTGAAATACAGGAATGTATTTAGTATATCGTACAAACATGTGAGACTTACATGCAGCAATTTGAGTTTCCAGGTAAACCACAATTTTTAATTTGTCTGGTTACTGATGAGCAATCAACGCCCGTGGCACTGCTCATCAATGGTTGAGAAGAAGAGGGAGGGGAATAGATAGACAGAGAGAGAGAGAGATGGGTACATAGATATATAGATAGATGGTAGGTAGATAGGTAGGCAGGTAGGTAGCTAGGAAGGTGATAGACAGACAGACAGACAAGTAGATAGATAGATAGATAGATAGATAGATAGATAGATAGATAGATAGATAGATAGATAGATAGATAGATAGATAGATTAATCGGTCGGTCGGTATATAGGTACGTAGGTAGATAGATACATAGATAGATAGGATAGAAACGGAGAGGGGGAGAGAGGGGGAGGGAAAAGTAGGTAGGTAGGTAGGCAGGTAGGTACATACGTATGTATGTGGGTAGGTAGGCAGGCAAGCAGGCAGGCAGACAGACAGACAGACAGACAGACAGACAGACAGACAGACAGACAGACAGACAGACAGACAGACAGACAGACAGAGATAAATAGATAGATAGATAGATAGATAGATAGATAGATAGATAGATAGATAGATAGATAGATAATGCCCACACATATACATATTGATGTTAGTATAAGTATACGATTGTTTGTACGAAAGATTGTACACACACATACACACATATCTGTTTACAAATATACAGATGCATCTATTAGATTCCAATTATAAACGATGATAGAAAAATAATGAAACCTAATAAACACGTGAACTTTCTTCATATAAAACTGAAAATGTTAAAAGGGGTTGTTGAGTCAAATAAGACGAATCATATTATAATGTAGAAGTGATAACAGATATCATAAGTATCAATTTAAAAGAGAAATGAAAAACATCCCCATAGCGCTATAGCGCTTATAGAATTGAATATCACTTTACATTGAAAATCTTAGCAGTCAATATTTTCATAGTGAGATAATGAGAAAATATGGCGATGGAAACGAAGTTTAACTGAAAATGCAAAATACGTTGTCAAATATATTGATAAATCGGTAAAGATAACCAGAAATTTTCCTTTCTTCGAATGAAGAATGTATTTCTACTCTCTTGGATATTTTATGGAATATATTTTCTCACCCACTTTACTATTTCATAGAAAATATCATTCGTTGTTTTCATTTCATTTATTTGGCCCTCCTTTATAGTTTCTATATATATTATATTGCTTATTGTCCCTCATGAAATATTCAGCTCTGCAATTTCAAATCTCGTGAAGTTTTTTTATCTGCTCAGAGCTAAAAGAGACGAAAAGGAACAAAAGTGCACCACTTGCCTGCCTTGAGAATCTGTTGAGTGTAAATTTCTTTCTTCGGCAGAAAATACAAAGTGCAATAAAAACAAAAGCAAAAAAAAAGAGAAAGCATTCCCACATTCCAGTTAACAGGGTTTTTAAAGAAATGTAAATTATGGTACTACGAACGAAAATAGTTCCCCAACACTAATAAATTGTTAAATAATGGGCATTTTGGCGAAGGGGTACAATTGTTAGCTCGTTTGTGTTTTAGGACATCAGTAGGAGCTGGGAGGTGCCTATTACCCCTACAGGATCTACGGAGCAAGTGGGAGGAAAGGTAAAAACCACGACCAGTGGGCACCTGCATAAGGATATTGAGACCTGACCCGAGTGGTTTTTAATATAATAGACTCTAATAGAAGTACCCAAGATTGTCAATTGATGGTGGTCATGCAAGGGGTGCTGAAAAGTTCCCGGCTTTAAGGGCATTGCGGAAAGCTTGGCTGGAGGCCCAACCTTCTGAGTTCTTTTACAGGACTTCGAAAAACTGAGGGACCGCTACAATAAGTGTGTGAATCTAAGAAGGAAATATTTGCATAAAATCATAATTAACTGATCCTCCTGTATTTTCTTTTATCGCATATCGAACGAAGGATTGTCTTCTCGATAAGGACAGACACAGTCAATCTGAATTCCACTCACAAGACTTGGTTCGACATGAGTATGTCGTTAAAAAAATTTTCAAAACTGTCAAGCAATGAAGTCGAACGCAGAACCACATCCTTGCGAGCGAAGTCTTTTAACTACACAACCACCAACATCTTATTTGTTTAGTTTCGAGTTTCTAATACAAAAACAATAAAAGTAATCATTTCTTGCGTCGACATTATTATGGTTTGGGCTGCAAGGCATCAGATTTATAGAAGACACTGGAATCAATGATGTTCATACCTTTTAAATAAATATCTCCAACGGTAACGATAATAATCTCATCTTTAGTAGCAATAGTTGCGGATAAGACGGACTAAAACAACAAGATTAGTGAGTGGAGATTGAGAGATAAGAGAGAATCGTGTTTGAAGCAATAAAGTATCCAGTTACATGTATACTTCTAAATTCAAATACAGTTGAGGGTTGATAAAATATTTACCAATTATACTCCAGGATCAAGTTAATTGTCTCTATCTCTCCGCCTGGTAAATTTGGTCGTGCGTTTAGTCAATAGAAACCAATATTTGTAATAATTGACGACTAGGGCTGCAACCGCATTTCGATTTGGTATTGAGGAAAAGTCACTTCACTTAAGCTATCAATGCTCTTGAGAAAGGCATAAAATGTCTCAGCTTTCCATTTCCTTTCTCTTACAAATGTAAGGAATTCTAGCTTGATTAATACTGATCAATTTCCTTACTTCTTACTATCCAAAGGCAGCGATAGTTATCATAGAGAGGAATAATAGACTAAAGGAGATGTGAGAGGTGCAGTGGAGGGGAGAGAAAGGGCAAGAGAGAGAGAGAAAGAGAGAGAGAGGGGGAGGGAGACCGAAATATAAACAGTAAAGAGTGGAATGCAGGAGAAAGTGGTTGTTAGTAATAATAACACTAGTGAAAACAAGGATTGAATGATAAACTGTTAGAAAGTTTTCAAATAAGACGGGCGGCCATTTTTTTGGATACTGCTAAAATGGGTAATTTTAGTGTGCCGATTACCAAGCGATATGAGGTAGGGACAAACACACACGCACACACACACACACACACACACACACACATATATATATATATATATATATATATGTGTGTGTGTATATATACAACGGGCTTATTTCAGTTTCCGTCTACATGTATATATATGCCACTGTGTGTATGTGTAATGCATGTATGGATGTATGTTACACACTGACGACTATGAATATATTTGAAATAAGACGACAGACCAACAACTTCCGTAATATGTGACATTTTCTCAAAGGCAGGTTAGTATTGAGATCATATGATGTGTTATTTAATCGAGCTGCTGGTGACGGTTTTTGACAATATTTTAACCCATATTTCTGTTTGGTATCCTACTCCATGAATTTTGTATTTGTACTATCTTTATTGATTATTTTTCAATTTAATCTTGACATTCAATAATGAAGATATTTAAAAACCGGAACTATTTGATAACGAAACTATTTACATTCACAGTTATCCTTTCATATTTAACGTTGATGACAGTAAATCGATGGGACACATGTTATCCGGTAGTTCCAAAACAATTTAATTATAGATTAAAAACAAAATAATAATTCAAAATAACAATACCGTACTTACAAAAATATGCAATATTATCTGCAAAATCAAAAAGGAAAGAAAAGGCGCAGGAGTGGCTGTGTGGTAAGTAGTTTGCTTACCAACCACATGGTCCCGGGTTCGGTCTCACTGCGTGGCACCTTGGGTAAGTGTCTTCTACTATAGCCTCGGGCCGACCAAAGCCTTGTGAGTGGATTTGGTAGATGGAAACTGGAAGAAGCCCGTCCTATATGATACAAAAGAGGGACACAAGAAAACACGGACGGGTCATTCGAAGTTTTCTTTCCTCAGTCGAGTTCCAGATTATCTTTGCAATTTCGGCTGGTTATACTCGAGATTGCTACAATCTGGCCAGCCCCAAGGCAAAACTAAGCTAAGAGCTTTAGATTCCTTGGAAGAAAGCAGTGAATGTATACGATAACAAGGACGGAAAAAAAACGGAGAAATGGTGCACGAATACAAATGCAAATAACAGGACACTACAACTAAGGACGAATTAAATTAAGACAACGTGTGTGAAAGTGAAGCCTTACGGCAGAGACATAAGAGATGACAGGCATGGGGAGGAATATAGATGTTGCACGGATGGTAATATATATATATATATATATATATATATATATATATACATATATATATATATATATATATATATATATATATATATATATATATATATATATATATATATATATATATATATATATATTCGTGTGTGTGCTTTGTGTCTGTGTTTGTATCCCTACCATCGCTTGACAACCGATATTGGTAGCTTTACGTTCCCGTAAATTAGCGATTCGGCACAAAAGACCCCTGATAGAATAAGTACTAAGCTTACAAAGAATAAGTCCTGGGGTCGATTTCTTTGACTAAAAGGCGGTGCTCCAGCATGGCCGCAGTCAAACGATTGAAACAAATAAAAGAATATATATATATATATATATATATATACATACACACACACACACACACACACACACACACACACACACATACACACACACACACACACACATATATATATATATCAAATATATTGTTACTAAAATTACTTCCTATGTAAAAAAAAAAATGATTGCAAATTTATTGTTAGTTACAAATGCAATGTTCTACTAAACTACTTATAAGCAAACAAAATAAATAATTTAATAACGACAAACTGTCTTCTTGCTGATCCAATCATGAAACAAACTTATGTGTCTGAGTGGCTATGTTTCCCAAGCTGTAAGGAAATATGAAATATTCAGATATAACAAATTGCATAGTTAATTGAATATCAGCAGAACAAGATTTATGCATATAAAAATACGTACACTTAACATCTACGTACAAATATATTTACTTATGTAATTCCATTGTTTGTGTACATATGTGATGATTAACCCTAAATTTTCCTGTTTATTTGACGATAGACAAATATAAAACTTTTTACATAGCATTCAAAGAGGATAAAATGTTGAATCTTAACGTCTGATATTTTCAATGAAAGATATACAAACTGTTTAACGCAAAGTCAGCCTAATCGATAGGTTTATACACATTGCACTGTGTAAGAAAATTTTTATTCTTTTTTGTCTTTGGTCAGTAAGTGTTGTTTCCTATTTGTTTCTATCTGAAAATCAAAGGAAATGACTACTATTCCCTTCAAACTTTGCTTTTGTAATCTGGAAATCAACGTTTTGAAACTGACTTATTTTCCATTACATTTCAACAAATTCCGCGTGGCAGTCCTACACAAGGACGATGTTACTGTCTTTTAACCCTAAGAAAACATATTTTCCAGTTGGCTACCGCCGCACTGTCTGTACCCGTATAGTATATGCAAGAGAGGTCATCCCTCCCATCTCTAGCCTCACGTTATGCTTTTCCAT
>NC_142947.1:13643094-13650594 GCF_046866305.1 Octopus bimaculoides
AAAAAGCTAAACAGAGAAATGCAATTAGACAGATCGATGTTGGGCGAATGTATGCGTTTGCGCACGCGTTTGTGCGCGTGTGAATGTGTGTGTGTGTGTGTTTTAAATTTGTATAATGACAGTCTCTGAACTCGGAACGGCTAGATTTTCTAGGCTATCAATGGTTAAACAAACATCTAAATAACACGTCTGATGATATATTTTAATGTGAAAACTCGCACAATTGAATATAAACGACTTATCAAGCAACAAGGCTCAATGAAAGTCTACAGTTATTTGTGAATATATTTAAATTTAATTTCAACTATTTACTTTACTATTGTATCGAGTATGTTTGTCTTGCTATTCAATCTATCACTAGAAATTTATCAATTTACTTCCTCTATTATACTTGAACGTTATGTACTGATAGATATATGTATATTTTTAAATTTTATATATATATATATATATATATATATATATATATATATATATGATGGGATACTGAAAACTTTCTGGCTTTAAAGGCGCCACGAAAGGCTTGGTTGGAGGCCTAACCTTCCGAATTCTCTTACAAGGCTTAGAAAAATTGGAGGAATACTGCAATAAGTTATCTAGGAATAAACTCTTCAGTATGTCCTTCCAATATGATTTAAGAGAGATTTCACAGCTATTTCTATCAGGTTTATTGCGCATGTTGAGGATAAGTCACTGATTCGTAACTGGAGAGGAGAAGCGTTAAAAATCGCATGATGTGGGTGGGATTTTTCGAATGACTTATATATCGGCATACTGGTATGGTTTGTAGGAAGATATTTCTCCGCATGCGCATTCAAATACCCTCAAAAACACATGAGAACGTTCTTTATATCTCGCAGTTTACCTCGTTCAAAGTTAAGATGGATCAGCCATAAATTGTCTTTGTAAAGTGTTTAGTTTGTGACGATTCCATTATGATCTTTCTACAGTTGACATTTATTACGTGAAAGATTTTGGATGTCTCGTTGAAGAGCATGGTTTGATGGCTGGATATGCAGCATAAACACACATTCATGTAGTCCTCTCACGCGCACACATATACACAAAATCCTCAAAAACATACGTAGGCACGTTCATATATAAATTTATACACACAGATATACCCATGTATATATATATATATATATATATATATATATATATATATATATATATATATATATATATGTATGTATGTATGTATAATGTATGTATATGTATATTATACACACAATTAGTTGAGAAGAAGAAGAAGAAGAAGAAGAAGAAGAAGAAGAAGAAGAAGAAGAAGAACGAAAGATCGAATGTGTAAATAAAACGCCACAGATTTCAGTTCTTCGCAGCAAATTCTTACTTGACTCAAAATGGTGTCTCCCTCCTTATCAACATGAAATACTTATGCTCAGTTGCACCAAAGCCTATATTCCGCCATATTCCCATTTAAAAGCAAAAATGTGTATAAAGTAACAGTTAAACAGCAATTTATTGGTTAGTGGGCATTCTTCAATGTTTTGAAGAGGTTTATTTCGACAGTGCTCGTCATAAAATACTGAATAATCTGGTCTTAAAATGCCATAAATGGAGAAACTATAACTGGAAAGCAAGGTTTGGATGTTCTTTTGGGTATAAAAATGTGAATTTAACGTTTGTTATTTGTTTTTATTACGCGAAGCAGAAAGACGGTGAGGTCGTACAATCGTTAATACACCGGATAAAATGTTTAACGGCAGTTCGTCCGTGCTTACGCTCTGAGTTCAAGCGCCGCTGAGGACGACTTTGCTTCTCGTTGTCTTGGGGGTCGATGAAATAGTACCATTCAAGTATTGGAGTCAATGTAATCGACTATTTCCCCTTCTCCAAAATTTTCAGACTGTGCCCATTGCAGAAAGGATTATACACAGAAAGACAGCGAAATGACAGATTCGTTAGAGGGTCGAAAAAACTTGCTATGTGGTATTTTTTCCCGCTCTTTACATCCTGAGTTCAAATGCTTCCGAAGCTTACTATGCCTTTCATCTTTTCGGGGTTAATAAGTACGAATTGTGCGCTGGAATCGATGTAATCGACTTAACACTCTTCCTCTAAAACTACTTGCTTTGTGCCAAAATTTGAAACTATTGTACACAACAGGAAAGCGGTAAGCTGGTAGAATCGTCTGAGTATCGGAAAAACTATTTTACAGTATTCCCTCTGATTCTAAGTTCAATGTTACTAAATTCAACTGAACCTTCCAGCCTTTCGTGATCGATAAAATAAAGTAGCAGTATTAGTACTGGTATTTGACTAACAACTTCCCTCGAAATTGCTAGCTTCGTGATTAAATCAGAAACTACTATACACAACAGAGTAGGCAATAGATTTGATAGATCACTAGAACGACAGACAAAAATTCGACGCGATATTTGGCTACGTTCCTTTCATATTATGTTCAAATCTCGCCGAGATCAGTTGTGCTTTTCTTCATTCCAGTGGACGATAAAATAGGAACTCGTTAAATTCTTGGGTCAATATAATCTATAGCGTCTATAGCGTCTCCGAATACGTGTGGGCCTTGTGCTTATAATAGTGATCAATAAGATTGGAAATTTGCATTAGTCTCAAATAAGCCGAATCGTTAACCGGGGACACTCTGGCTTGATGCTGAGTTAAATTCTCTCCAACGGTGATTGAAAAAAAAATACTTGTATTCAACTACCATTACAGCCATTATATGTATATGTAAAGAGATTTCTATTACAAAATCTTCCTTGTAGCGCATGATTGCTCAGCAGCTGGAAAGGACTCAATATTTCCGCCCACTTCAGCACCAACTCTCTACTTCAAGTTAACAAACAGGGTTTGTCACACTTACCTTCTCCACTCTCGCAGACGTTTAGGTTGGACATTGGTCGCAGCTATTTTATCAGTTTGGAAGATGGAGTAAAGCCATGGGCACTGTCCTGCCTTTTCCTATTGACCTATTTTGAAAATTTTCTTGCTAATAGACGCGCAGTCTCTTATCTTTACATCTTATCTCACTAATTCAGCAGATATCTGCGCCAGAAAACTAGCAAACTGCATACCCCCTCCACCTAGGCCACACATGACCCACCAGTTTCTCTTCCTCCGCGTCATCTTCACTGAGACTTCCCAAACAAAATAAGCAACGTTTCGTTTAGCTCTCTCTAACGCAGAACTGCAATCTCACCTCTATGTAAACGCAACTTCCACTGACTTCTTTAATCTGCTTAGTCTTAAAGGACCTGAAAATAAGGCGGGATAATCATAGTTTACTTGCCTTTGATCATAGTCGAATTTGAGGTTAAGCAAATAATTAACCAACCTCTGATAATTAACATCATTCTAATTATTTTAGTTGTATATATATATATATATATATATATATATATATATTACGGAGATGCACTTGCATAGCAAGTGACCTGATCTGAGATCGTGTGCTGGAACGAAAACAATTGCAGCGTGGAAGGTGTTTCGGAATTACGAAATTAAATGGCTTATAAACACCTTCCACGCTGCAATTGTATATATATATATATATATATATATATATATATATATATATGATTGCTAGTTCATGTATGTCTGTATGTATATATGTATCGCTCGTGGTTGCATGTATTTACTGCATGCGTGTGTGCGTGCGTGCGTGTGTGTGTAACGGGAGGGTAAACGTGATGGAATGGTAAAACAACCAATTACAATGTCAGAATTCTAAAAATGTTTCATCGTGGTCGTCATTTTCACTATCCAATTTAACATCATCCTCTTCGCTGTACCACCGCCTCATTACAACTCTCGCCATCGATCCCAACGACCATTAGGAATTGTTGTAAGTTACCTGGAGTTTAACAACTTTTCTCTTTATTTACTCGTACACAACGAACTGTTATCTTTTATGATTTCCTGTGATTCTTAATTGTGCTTCATCAATTCCTGGCTACCTCAAAATAGTTACTTCTGTAACAAACTTCTTTTGAACATTGATTAAACTAATTTAATCTGATGTTATCGCCTTGTCTACCGTCTTCTTATCTAACTTTAGTTTGAAAGAGTATTTTCGGGGGTTTTTATTACAATATTCGCCGAACAATGTCGTGTGCTTACATCATTTCCATTAAAGTAAACTTATAAAACAGACGACTCTTCGTAGTCAGTCAAACAAAATTATACCAATAAAACAAACACGTAATCAAGATAATAATAAAAGCTATCTGTTTGTAAAGGAGAGTTACAAGGAAGATGGTCATATGTAAATTACAAATTAGGAGAGACAGAAATAAGTGAAACATCTTTGTTATTGTAGCATGTTTTTGTTGCGCTATTATATGAATGTATGGACGTATATAGTAGTGGTTAATGTTCAGTTTAGTTGTAGATAAGGAAGCTAACGTATCTATGGACATATGTTTATATAAAATTAGTTTCATTCGATCCGGTCGATTTAATGATGAGCTGTCGTGTCGGTATGGTTTGGTTTGGTCTGGTAGTGTTTTTTTTTTTTGTTATTTTATCTATTTTTTTATATGTTTTTTTTTTCGTTTTGCTTTTTTTTTTTTTCCATTCTTGGTGGGACTGAAGTAGTATCTTCTTGCTCGAAATGAAAAGCTAATAGAGGACAGACATGCATATACACAAACATACAAACGGGTATATTGCAGATAGATAGATAGATAGATACATACATACATACATACATACATACATACATACATACATATATATGTGTGAGTGTGTATACATAAATACACACGCACACACACGCACACACACATATATATATATATTTGTGTGTGTGTGTATGCATATGTATTCATGCATACACAGATACAAATACACACACACACATATGTGTTTATATATATATATATATATATATATGTATTAGATAGATAGATAGATAGATAGATAGATAGATAGATAGATAGATAGACGTACATGTGTATATATTTATACTCACACAGGTAACATTTTGAACGCGACGCTTCTAAAGGCAAAATAAAATGTTTATTTACATATATATATATATATATATATATATACTTATAGATAGACAGATACGATATGTATTAGGGGAAGTGAGGAGCAAGAAGAGGGTGGGGTATATAAACATCCGATACATGCGCTTAATAGGTAGGAATATGCTCAATACCAATACATGAACATACATCCACGAGTAATTAAACTTCTACAAAGATATGCGCGTGTAAGTGTGTTTGCATGTGTCTATACGTATATATGTGTGTTGGATATATTCATGTATGTGTGCGTATGTACGGGTTTATGCGTGTATGCGCACAAGTGTGTGAGTGTATGTCTGTGTGTTCATGTGTGTGTTTGTGTGTATGTGTGGGTGTGTTTGTAAATACAAGCGCTCCAGTATGAAGTACGTGTAACTGATACAATGAAAAATTAAAAATAAATTGTCATGATTATAAATGTGAGTGTATATAGAGAGAAAAGAAGGGAAAATTTAAATACATTCATGTAAAAATATACACACGCACAAATATATATATATACATACACACACACATGCACAAATATATATACATACACACACACACACACTTATATATGCAATGATATATGAATGTATATATATATGTATGCATGCATATATATGTGTGTGTGTATGCATATATCTATACATGTATGTATATATATATATATATATATATATATATATATATATATATATATATATATATATGCATATATATATATGTATATATATATATATGTATATATATATATGCATATATATAAATATATATATGTGTATGTATATATATATATATATATATATATATATATATATATATATATGCATTCATGCACTCATACACACACAAACAAACACACACACGTGCACACACGCACATACATACATACATACATACATACATACATATACATCAACAAATAAACTAACAGATATGTGGGAGGCGGCTGTGAAGGTGGGTGGATTGTTATTTTTGGAAATCAGTTGCTTGCAGTGTTATGTTACGTGAAGAGGTTTTGCTACTCTTCATACGAAAACTACCTCATTTCATGTGGAATGCATGGAAAGCATCCTTCTTATAGAAATCTTCCCTGCGGCCGCAGTCCTTCTCCTCCTTCTCAAAACTCTGTACAGGCGTGCTAATTGATGCCTGGAGCTAGCTTTATTACTACAGCTACCATATATATATATATATATACATATATATACATATATATATATATATATATATATATATATATATATATATATATATATATATATATATATATATATATATATATATACATGCATATATGTGTATATATATATATACACACAGACACACACACATATATACATACATATATATACACGCAGGCACGCTTGAGACATTCTCATACATACGCCAGCGCGCGCACACACACACACACACACACATATTCATCCGCATACTCACGCACAATGTTAGACGTATGCATACACACCCATGCACACAGATATGCACACATATACAGATATACGAAGACAATCACACGCACACGCTCACACACAAACACACACGCTCAGATACACATACACATACACATACACACATACATGTACATACGCTCAGATACACACACGCACAAACACACACACGCACATACTTGTACTTCGTGGAGAGGAGGTCGGCGATGAGGACGAAACAACACCGATTCAAAAGGCCCAATTTAACAACAATAACAGCATCAACAACAACACGAACAAAACACTGAATGTAGATCCATATACAACGAGTGCGACAAGAACAATAACAACAACAACAACAACAACGGCACAGCTAATATAAACAGCAATACATCAATTGCAAGAACAACAAAAATAACGCCAACAGTAACAAAATCAATAATAACACAATCGAGCAACAACATTAGCTATCAGAAACAACAGCGGTGACAATCTCCGTGATTTGCAATAAGAACAGCAGCAAAAACAAGAAACGAATTGTTCATTATCAACAACAACAGCAACATTCCTCTCTATTATAAGCACAAGACTAGTAATTTCGAATTTCGAGACCACCTCGGCAGAATTTGAACTCCGAATGTTATATTGTTGGCGCTCCGTCGCTTACGACGTCGAGGGTTCCAATTGATCCGATCAACGGAACAGCCTGCTCGTGAAATTAACGTGCAAGTGGCTGAGCATTCCACAGACACGTGTACCCTTAACGTAGTTTTCGGGGATATTCAGCGTGACACAGTGTGACAAGGCTGACCCTTTGAATTACAGGTACAGCAGAAACAGGAAGTAAGAGTGAGAGAAAGTTGTGATGAAAGAGTACAGCAGGGTTCGCCACCATCCCCTGCCGGAGCCTCGTGGAGCTTTTAGGTGTTTTCGTTCAATAAACACTCACAACGCCCAGTCTGGGAATCGAAACCGCGATCCTATGACCGCGAGTCTGCTGCCCTAACCACAGGGCCATTGCGCCTCCACACTCCGAACGTAAAAACGAACGAAAGGGCAGTGAGCTG
>NC_142947.1:13655594-13673094 GCF_046866305.1 Octopus bimaculoides
TCTGATGGGCGTAAGCGACATAAGTCAAGTGAAATAGATACTTCTTTTTCTTTTCTTTTCTTTATTTTTTTCGTATAGACTTACGTCGAACGCATTATCGTCTGCTAATTAATTATTCGGATAATTTCGGTTGATCGATGTCTTTTCAGCCTACAACGTTCCATATTTGAGAGCCACCCACCTACACCGATTCATAGGTATTTGGCCATGCTTGCATGTAAAATGCATCCCTGAGGTCTTTTCAATCAGGCATATTGATGACATTCATAATTAGCATCGCTACAGTTTCCTGTGTATGTGTAGACAGATAGATAGATAGATAGATAGATAGATAGATAGATAGATAGATAGATAGATAGATAGATTGATAGCTAGATAGATAGATAGATACATACATATATACATACATACATACATACATACATACATACATACATACATACATACATACATGTGGACTGTTGGCTCTTTTTTTCCTCCGTTTTCCCTTTCTCTTGGACTTTCCTCTGTCTCGTGTTTCTGAAGAAGAGTCTCGCTCGAAACGTAAGACACCCTTTCTTTTCTTTTCTGAGCGTCTTATTAATACTTTGCATGTACCACGTCTTCGCGTTGTTGGCCGACCAAAGCCTTGTGAGTGGATTTGGTAGACGGAAACTGAAAGAAGTCCGTCGTATATGTGTGTGTGTGTGTGTGTCCAACATTGCTTGACAACTGATGCTGGTGGGTTTATGTCCCCGTAACTTAGTGGTTTGACAACCGGTGTTGACATGTTTACTGTTTGACAACCGATGTTGGCATGTTTACGTCCCTGTAACTTAGGAGTTCGGTAAAAGATTCCGATAGAATTAGTACCAAACTTTAAAAATCCCAATCCTAACCCTAAACCTTAAACCTAAGCTCTAATCAGTAGCTCGAAGTTATAGTAGAAGACACTTGCCCAAGATGCTGCTGAATCATATGGTTGGGAAGCCACGTTTGTGCCCGTGTAGTAAGAAGTTAGTCGTCTGTGTACAAATTTGCGATAAAAATGAAAGTGGTAGTTCAAACTGAAAATATACACTGGAGCTAAAGCTAGTAGCGAGTGACAAGAAATACCAGCAAACTAGAAAGAACTTTCTCAAGTTCGGTGCACTTTCTGTGGAGGCAAAATCTTCAAGCAATGACTCGAAATAGTTATCAGAGCATCATTTATGTAGATTTATGCGACTCAATTCACATGCACGTCCACCCATTCAAAATGTTTTTCAATTTATACTTATAAAAAAAAGTTGAAGCTATAAACAGTAATCTTGAAAGTTAAATTGTGACACTATTTTTTTCTTTTTTTTCTAAAATGTTTCCAGTTGTAATTATAATTTATAATTAAATTTTCGTTGCTACATTTCTTGGTTTGAAATGCTAACTGCGAAAATAACATCATTTTTGTAATCTTGTTTCTGTGATACTTGTAGATTCAGCTAAGAAATAAAGATTATTTTTAAGCTCTTCCAATTAAAAGCCACTTCAAACTTCCTTAAAAAGTTTTGATCGCATTTAGCTGGTGGCAATTGACTTCTTTCATTAAATGTTGTCGGATATGACTTACAGTGGGAATTCTCTTAGAAACTAAGTCGGCAGCAGATTAAGTGGTTAACCATTGTTTAACCTTAATTTATGAAAATGTTGCTTTGATTAATATATCATTAATCTGGAACTAAATCAGGATTAAGATTCTATAAGTTTAGTGTCGATTAAATAAGCAATTGGTAAATAGGATATAATCAGAGGGGGGAAATGAGATTATTTTATTGCTAAACCTAAGAGCATGCCTCGTATTGTGACGTTAGCTAAAATTTTGAAAGTCTTCAAAAATCTCACCAAATTCTAAAAATCATAAGTGGGTTTTGAAGATTCAAAACTTTACGGATCCCCTCGAACGTAAATACAGAGTTGTTAATGACGTTGATAATAGTGTAATCACTTAATTAAAGGCTAAGTCAAGGGAGAAACAGCAGCGTCTCTAAACCTTCCCAGGGTTCCTTTGCCTGGTGGTTGGTGAGAGGAAAGAAGTTATTTTCAGACGGAGGATCCGCATAGAAGGAATAAAAGGCAAAGTCGACCTGGGCAGAATTTGAACTTAGAACGTAAAAAAACGGACGAAATGCCACAAAGCATTCTTCCTCCTCGGTGTGCTAACGATTCTGCCACCTGACCGCCTTTTTTTTTTTGAAGCCGAAGTTTGAAAAGCATAATTGTTTGATGTCAAACTAAAAGCAAACGTGACAACTATGGTGCGAAACTGTACCAGCATCAAATTTTCCACTAAAAGTCTGTCACTCTATGAACTTAGACAGCAACAAATGTCTGCGAACATTATAATTCTTGATTGTATTAGAAATAATTACCGGTTTTAATTAATCAATTTAATTAGTTCATGGAAAATGTAACAATTCTATCCATTAAGTAATAAAGTCATCTGCTACCTAACCATAATTCAATGAATTTCATACTGACTAATTTCCTTCCTTTTCTCAATAAATAACTTTTTATTAATTTCTTCATCAAATCTTCAGTCATTCTGTCGTTCCTTCTCCTTCGCTTCTTATCAGTTCTTTCTCATCCACTCTCTCCTTCTATCATCGACCTTCGTTTCATCTTATTCAGCCATAAATCGTTAATTTTCTTCTATAATTTACATATTCCATTACATTATTAAACCAGTTCTTATACATCATCCATCGCTTCAGGCTTCTGTTACTTTTCTTCACCGTTCACAGCCATTACAGTTGTATTGTTGTTATGTCTTTCCTTTCCTTTTTTTTTTTTTTAGTCGATACTAGCATGTTCACCTAGAAATTTGCTTAGCAAACCACGTGATTTCGTGTTCAGTCCCACTAAGCGGATCCTTTGGTAAGCGTCTTCTATTAATGCCTAGGGCCGACCAATGCCCTGCGAGTGAATATAGTTGGCAGAAACTGTGTTGAAGGCTATATATGTACGTATGTGTATGTGTTATATATATATATATGGGGGGTGTATATCTACATGCATATGTATGTATGTATGTATGTATGTGAGTGTTTGTGTTTCTATCTCCACCCACCGCTTGACAACCGGTGTTGGTCTGTTGACATTTTAGTAAGCTAGCAGTTCGCCAAAATAACCGATAGAATAAGTAACGTGTTTCAAATAAAGATCTAAGTTCTAGGACCATTATTTGTTCGAAATAAACACTTCAGGCTAGTGCTCCAGCAAGGCCGCAGTCTAGTGACTAATACAAGTAACAGATATACGATAAATGTCTTTGTTGTATTTCAGAAATAATGCATTTCTAAATCTCTCAGATAGATTTATACAGTAGTGATACGATGATGTAGTTGTATACTGTCAACTGAATGTGACAGTCCCCTGAAGGGAATACTACTACTGTTGGTTAGACCTAGGAAGTTGCACCGCTTCCTGTCGGACTTGACACATTTCCTGTGTCCTTATATTTACAAGGGGAAGACATCACAAACTGATGACGAGCAAAGACTCAGAATCATGTCTCTGGATGCAGGCTTAGCTGGGTGGAGGTGCTTGTCTCCCCCTTGCAAACATAAGGACACAGGAAATGTGTCAAGGCCGACAGAAAGCGGTGCAGCTTCCTAGGTCTAACCAACAGTAGTATTATTCCCTTCAGGGGACTGTCACATTAAGTTGACAGTATACAACTACGTCTTTGTTGTAGTTCTCCTAATTCCTCTCCTTATATATCTTTCTCTCTGGTTCCTCTTAGTCCTGCTCTGTCTCAGTTTGGCTTTCTCCGTCTGCCATATTTTTCATTCGTAAAGACAAATAATTATTTCTTAGAAAGGCATGCAGTTCAAATGTTTAAGTGGAATATAATATGAAGAGGTGTAATTTATTACTTATCCAGAGAATATTTACCGCAAATTGAAAATGGAAATCTAATTCAACATGTACTGCACATCAATGCCCACCTTGGAATGTAATACTTTTTAGGAAAATGTTAATGCCTTTTTAGGAAAATTGCAAAAGCCGACAATCAGACTCGCAACTAATATTAATAGTTTGTCTCCCATTAGTGACATTGCTTAAGGCTGGCTACTGAACACTTGAGTGTGTCGTTCGAAGATATAGAAATAGAATAAAATATACAAAATAAAATAGTCAACATAGAATTGTTGCGAAAGAAAAACGGGAAATTGTAGCGTATATATATTGAAAAAAAATGTTTAGTAATAATTTTAAAAGCAATTCACACAGACATGTTTCTTTTATTTCATAATTGTTTTCATATACAAATCACATGTTTTTTTTTTCTTTTGGCACACGTTGGAAATGCACGTTTAATGATTTTCATGGGAGGAGTGTAAATAGATGCATAAGTTTCATCGATTTGTTTTCAATATATTGACATATTGCTGTGTATGCATTGAATCAAGTGTGTATTTTACATCAGCTCTTGTCTACGTAGCGTCGATTATGTATTTCTCTGTCCATCAGTTCTTTCATTCCACGTCGTTTTCCGTTTCTATGGTAACTATAGCGTAATACTAGGAGTGTCACCTTTGCAGAGAAATCCTATGTCACGATTAGATGTCCTTAATACTTGGTAAATACGGAAACGAATGTCAAAGCAAATAAGCTCACAATCACATACTATGTACACAAACAGCCTTAAATACTATGTGAAGCTTATATTTCTGTGCGTATGTATAGGTGAGGGAGAGAGAGAGAGAGAGAGAGAGAGAGAGAGAGAGAGAGAGAGAGAGAGAGAGAGAGAGAGAGAGAGAGAGAAAGTATGTGATTAGATGCAAATATGCAAATATATACACTAGATTCAGCTATATCCAGGACACCTGCAATCAACATAACATCGCCAAATACAATCAACATTTGATATCTGTTTTCGTTGAGATAGCACTTCGTTCTTAACTCGTGTTCTAACAGATCACAAAACTGCATTTCATTTTTTGCTCATCTCCGACGGTAAACAGTCACAAATATTATTATTATATACAATCATATACTGTTGATAGCTATTTACTTTAATGTTCCTCAGCTACATGAATAGTTCTGCATTCGTCAGCATTACCTCAGAACTTCCGTTCTATAGCAACCATATATACAAATATGCACGCGTATGCATACACACACACACACACACACACACACACACAAATATGCACATATACACACACACACTAGACATAGGTGTGTGCGGTATGTGGGAATGGAAAAGTAAATCCTTGATCACAGAGCAACTCTCAGTAGGACACTAAACGAAGTTATCCACACTCGTTATCAATCGATTTCGTGAAAACAAACCGTTAAAAGCAAAGAACAAATAAAACGGAAGTTATTGACTCATTTCCAGGACCCGTCTTTAAGATTGGAATTCGTTCTGTCAATGCAAAACGACGACCAGCATCAACAATTGTTGGTAGGAATTGAACGAGTTATTGTTTTGTTGACACATCGCAGAGTAAGTAATCTCTGAAGGAATTCGGAACAAATGGAAATCCGAAACTGTGTGAGAAACCGGAAGGCGGTGTATGAAGTAACGTTAAGGCAAATAATGATGCTAGACGAGAATGGCGGAATAAAATGAATATAAAAACAACTAAGAAATGAAGAAATGAATAGATAATGAGTCCAAGAAAAAGAAAAGCAAAATACGAAAGTTAAGAGAAAGCACAGAGAATAAAGTAGTTATAATAGTGGTGAGAAGACAAGTTGCACGTGCGGACTGACGGATATCTCAAGTAGGCAGAAGATAAGGCGTGGAGGTATGTGGTTTAGTGGTTAGGATGTTGTACTCAAGATCGTAAGATTGTGGTTTCGATTCCTGGACCGGACGATATTTTATGTTCTTGAGCAAAGCGCGTCATTTCCAGTTGTTCCAATCCACTCAGCTGACAACCGTTCAGGTGGAGAATATATACACGCCATGGAAACCGGGAAATTGCCCCACCCCCACCCCCCACCTATTAGTCTATGGCTCAGAAAGGAATTTGATCTTTATATTTTTCTTCTTTTTTGAGAAAATAAACCGGGTAAACAGTGAGATTCAATGGATGATGAAGGAGGGTTTAGAAAGAGATCGAAAAGTTAATGAATTACGTTAAGAAAAAAATACTCATTAACATTGGAAATGAAATAAAATCGATGTATATTAGTTTCAAATTTTGGTACAAGGCCAGACATTTTTGTGGGGAGGTGCTAAGTTGATCATAGCGACCCAAGTGTTCAACTGGTACTTATTTTATCGACCCCGAAAGAATGAAAGGCAACCTTGACCACTGCGGAATTTGCACTCAGAACGTAAAGACGGACGAAATGCAACTAAGCATTTTGTTCGGCGGGTTAACGATTCTGCCTAGCTTGCTGCCTTAAAATAATCATTGATATTGGAAATTGAGAAAAATAGAATCGATTTACATTGGTAGATGTGAATGTAATGTTGAGACTATCGCCTCACATTACCTCTTTCTCCGACGAAGTATATGACTGTTATCTAATTTACCGACTACGGAAGGAGAAAAGGCAAAAATAACCTCATCAACATTTGAACGCATTCTATTGCCACAACTATTCGTCTAGCCCCGTTGGTTCAAAGACTTCATACTCTGAAGAAACACACGAACCAATAAACTTGTGTGATACATCTGTATTAGATACACAGTATATAGTTATCATAAAGAAACTAAACGTTATCATGTGAAATAAACCCTGTTTACAACACTGCTTTCTTACGTATATTATGAGTATGTGTGTATATTCAAATACAGTCACTTTAACAGTATTATTATGTGAAGTATGCCTTGATTACAACACCACTGACTAACATTTATGTTACGTATGTTATGAGTATATGTGTACCTTTAAATACATTCGGTTTAGTAATATTAAAACGTGAAATAAACCTTCATTACTACAATACTGACTAACACTTATGCTATGTGTATAATGAGTATATGCGAAATATTTAACTACATTCACTTTGATAACATGACGCGAAATAAATCTTGCTCACAACACCAACGATAAACATTTATGTTATGCGTATTATGAATGTATGTATATAATTAGAGATATATCCACTTTAGCAATGTTAGAGCAACAAACTGTGCTTACAACACTAACTACCATCTATGTTAGGGGTATCATGAATATATATATATATATATATATATATATATATATATATATATATATATACATATACATATATATATATATATATATATATATATATATATATATATATATATATATATATATATATATATATATATATATGTATATGTGTGTGTGTATATGTTTATGTATGTATGTATGTATGTATGTATGTATGTATGTATGTATGTATGTATGCGTATTTAGATAGATTCATTCTAGCAATATTATCATGTGAAATATACCTTGCTTATAACGCCACTGACTAACATTTATGTTATGAATGTTACGTATATATATATACGCATTTACTTTAGCAATATTATGCTTCTAGAGTTGTTATATTATTAACTGACAAATTCAACCGCAAAGGTTGAAAGGAAAATTGTTAGTCTTTGGAGTTTGAAATAAGAGTTTAGTAACATTTCATGGTCGTGACAGCGAAACATGATGCATAATAGTTCTGTGAAACGTCAGTAACCATCGACTCTTCTGTCGATGATTTAACGTCGACAACAATGACTAGAATCATGTATGCACGCGCGTGCGTGTGTGTGTGTGTGTGTGTGTGTTATTAAATGTTTTATGATGTCACGATTTAGTCATATTTGAAAAGAAAATTTTCTTTTGGCGAACGTTCACACAACGACTTCGACCTAGTCTCTGTATGTGTGCATGCTTGCGCGTGTTGGTTTGTTTGTGTGTGTGTGTGTTTCTTTGTGTGTGTGTGTGTTTCTTTGTGTGTGTGTTTGAATGTGTACCTGTGTCGTGTGTGTTACGTCAAACTAGCTATGATATAGTCTTTACTATATCTTGAGCTATCTTGAGTTCATATCCTACAACTATTTCTGCAACTTCAATAAATTCATGATGTTTGGTTTTAATTAACTATAAACTGGCATTGTGAGGGGGAAAGATGCCGGACGCTTAACTGAAAAAGCCACGGATATAACACCGAAAATATAACTGGGGAACAAACTTCTCCTTGCAGCTGGGCTCGTCGAAATTTCGTAAAAGTCCTCTCATAAAGCATTGAGTAAATGAATGCAGCTAGTATTATAACCAAGTAAGGTAAACATTAATGAAATAATTCTTAGCTTGGTAATAAACTTCTGGTGAATAAACTTCTGATAGAAGGATGTGCAAGGGTATGGGGGTGAAACACTGTTACATGGAAGGAAAGTTCGAGCAAGGGGAGCACATGTAGGATAAGAGGTGATAGTTCAGGGAGAGAAGAAAATGAGAGAAGAATAAGAGATAATTGGAGAAAGAATAATTACAACATTGTTTGATGAGAGAAGGAAATCAGTAGGACACCTGAATGGGTAAGAGGAATGCTAAGTCATATATATATATATATATATATATATATATATATATATATATATATATATATATATGACTTAGCTATGATTACGGAATGTAAAATTTTTCTTGATCGTAGACCTGTCACTATGTCACACAACATATACTCGAGCATAGAACAAGAAAGCTATAGTTAAGAAGAATGCTACTTACATTTCGATCGTAGAATGAAGATATATATCATAGTGTGTATGTATATATATATATATATATATATATATATATATATATATATATATATATATATATATATATATATATATATATATATATATATAAATATATATATATATATCACGGCGGTGCATCAGCATGGCCGTAGCTCTAAGCTGAAACTATAAACAATATATATATATATATATATATATATATATATATATATATATATATTACAGCACATATAAAGTTCAATAACAGTAAGTATGACTTATAGTCAAAGGGGGGTCTATGAAGAAAGTAATAAAGAGCAAGAAAGCACCAATGAAACTGAGACTTTGTTAAGCGGTATAGACAAAAGGGATAATGGTTTGGCGTATATCATAAAAGTAAATGAATATACAACGAATAAGAAAATATCGAACGAACAACAAACGATCATATAGAAATTACAACGGCCGAGGTAAACTGAAAAAAATATTGGATTGGAAAGTAAACAGGAAGTGAAGATAAATATAAAATATAAAAAGTGTAAGGGATAAATAAGCACTAAAATGTAAATAACACCCTTGAAATTGTGAACATTGCAACAGAAAAAAAATGGCTACTATAGAGAAATGTAAATAGCCAATGAAATGGAACTAACCATAAGAGTGAATGTCAATAGGAAAAAAAATAAAGATTCTTATTAAACAAACTAGAAATATCAGGGAACAAAATGTAAACAATTAAATGAAAGAAACTGAAGTAAATATAATAGAATACAATAAAAGAAAATGCAAGACGTTGACAGTAAGCCATTATAGAAAAGGGTGCGAAATGGAATAGAATATTAATAGTGTAAATCAAAGTAGAGTGACATATTTAGCAGTTTGTGATGAGCTTTTTCTGTTGAGAATTGGTGATTTGTTGGAGAAATAGCAATGCTACTTGCCTCAAAAACGCAATCACTTAGAGAACGTGCTGCGGAATACTGATCAGTAATGGTAATGAAAAGACGGGAGTAAGTACTGGGTTATGGTGTAAATGGAAGCCGAGTAAGGAAAAGTAATTGGAATGCACGGAAATTGGAAAAAGGTGAAATGGAATAAAATAGATAAAGAATAGACATAAAAAGAAATTGAAAACAAATCGAAGACAGCCAAATTGAAAAAAAAAAAAAAAAAGAAGAAGACCAAAATATATCTGAGAATGTGAAAGATTGGCTGTCTCGATCACAAATATGTTTGAGGATGTGAGAGATTGGCAGTCTAGATCACACAACTAAACACGAATTCTTAAAACAGCAACAAACTTATAAAGTTCTCACGCACTTATTTATAGTAGTCCTTCGCTTTATACATTTGCTTGACTCGACCACAAGTCACCGTGTAAATCAGAATTGTGTAAAACGGAGACGTACATTTTTTTTGATGATATCAAAAGGATAACACAAACAAAATTTAAACAAATATTTATTGAAATAGTACAATTAGTAGGGTTATCGTGTGTGTATACATACGTACATACGTAAATATACATACATGCATATACATGTGTGTGTGTATTGATATATGGTTTCAAATTTTCGCACAAGGCCAACAATTCTAGGATGAAGGCTTTAGTCGATTACATTGACTTCAGTGCACAATTGATATATATATATATATTTATTTATTTATTTATTTATCTATCCATTTCAGTCAAGTGGCTGTGGTCATGCTTGAGCACCACCACTTTTGCCGAACCGCTAATTTACGGGGATGTAAACACACCAACATCGGCTATATATATATATATATATATATATATATTGTGCTTATTAAATAATATGCGTTCTACCTTAGGCAAGTATCTTCTACCATCGCCTCGGGACGACCAAACCTTTGTGAGTGGATTTCGTAGGCGGAAACTGAAAGAATCCTGCCATGTGTGTATGTGTGTGTGCGTTTGCGTATGAGCGCGCATGTACGTGCGTGTGTTGTACATATATAAACGGGTGCTGACACAGTATTGGGTTTTATCTTCTATACAAAATAAAAGACCGTTTTACGATTGTTTCCATAATATTACAACGCATTATAATGCATATTTTAAAGCTGTTGCTTATTTTTATTATTCCTTCATTTTTTTTATATTGATAATTGTCGATGAAGTGGAACTAACAATAAGACTAAATGTCAATAAGGAAAACAATGAAGTTTCTCGATAAACAACCTAGAAATATATTGATTATCATTTCTAAAATCGATTTTATTGACATTTGAAACTCAATTATTCAATTTCGAAAATATTCAATAAACTATTTAGAAAATTAATTCTAAATTAAGCGTTAGTTGATAGTGTGATCTTTTATCACTCTCAAAGAATTGAGGCCAAAAGTATAATGGCTGCAGATTTTGGCACAAGGGCGGCAATTTTAAGGAAAAGGTTTACGTCAATTAATTTGGCACCAGTTTTCAGTTGATACTTATTCTATCAATTCCGAAAAAATGAAAAGCGAAGTTGACAGAATTTGAACTCAGAACGTAAAAACCGGAAGAAATGCCGCTAAGTATTTTACCCGACGCGTTAATGGCTAGTCTTCAGAGGGGAACGTAAAATGAAGAAAAATGAAAATGTGAAATGTTCACGACGAAGTGGTGATTCTGTACACACAGAGTTGAAGGAAAATACTCGAGAAAAATCAAACCGCGTTAAGTGAAGCTTTGTAAACCGAGTGTCGTGCAGACTGAGGGTACATCTATCTTCGTTTATCACGGGTGTTTGGTTCCCCCAATTCTCCGAATTGAAAGATGAAAGCTTTGCTTTTACAGACGTCTGATACAAATGTCTTATGAAATAATTGCTAGATAGGTTTACGAGCAAAGCCAGCCGATAAGGAACCAAGAGGCAAATCATGAAAAAGATGGTTGGATAACGTCCATGAGCGTCTGACAGGACTCGATGAAAAGCGTGCTTGAGGAGTCTGCCTCCACAACCCTCCCAGGAATAAGTGGACGAAGAAGATGAGACGAGATGAGATGAGGAAGAATGACAGTGCCCATGGTCAGTTTCAGAGAGTCTGAAGTTGGTGGATGAGAAAAAGAGAAGAAGATATCAAACCGGAGACCCGACTTGAATACTAAAAGCATCCGAGGTGCCAAGAAACGGGTTTATGCTATGGAAAAGAAGAGAACTCTAACGTTTTGAACAGAACCCTTTGTCACCGAATGAAATTTTAACATCGTATATAAGTGTTTATAGTAGTTCGATAACTTTCACTTCTAGTTTCACTTTCATACCACCCCTCACACTTTTCCTCCATTTCTACTATTACTGAGATATCCTTCCAAATTATTAAATTGGCTAAGTTTCTAAACTAAGGCTAAACTCCAATTTTCTTAGATACCTTCAAGTAGGATCATAATTTAGTATTGTTTGGACACTAGTTATCAGAACAGCAGTAAATATTTTCATACTTTTCTGAAAATAGCTAATACAACGATATTTCATAATGAACATTATTTCCTTTTCACACAAACTGTCATACAAATGAAGATTTAGTGTTTCAGACAGAAACAGCATCAAAGGAGTATTCTAGATTGTCAGATTGAATTAATGAGTTGTCAGTCGTTGACAAGAAGTGTGAAGAGTGTTCTAACAAAGACAATCACAGACAAATGATGAAGTAATAAATATACGATAACCTGATAGGATAGGGGGGATTAGAGTTCTTTTAGAGAGAAATATCACAGTTACAGAAGTTGCTAAGTTTAGAAAAAGATTGGTTATCGATGTTTTTCACAACGGAGAAATGTTTTGCTCTCATCAACTAAAATATTCTCTCAGAACTACAGCGATGATAGTAATTTGGCTTTACTCAAGAAATATTTTTAAAGAATTCATCTTAACTTGTATTCAGCTAAAAGTATACTGCCAGAGCAAAGATCTGACATACATTCACACAAACACACACACATATATACATATACGTATGTGTGTGTATGTTTATATATGTGGCTTAGTGGTTAGGGCATTCGGCTCCCGATCGTAGGATCGTGAGTTCGATTCATGGCAACAGGTTATGTCCTTGAACAAGACATTTTATTTCACGTTGTTCCAGTCCACTCAGCTGGCAAAAATGAGTTGTACCTGTGTTTCAAAAGGCCGACCTCGTCACATTCTGTGTCATGTTGAATTTTCCTGAGAACTACGTTAAGGGTACATGTGTCTGTGGAGTACTCAGCCACTTGCACGTTAATTTCACGAGAGGGTAAGTTACTTAGATCATCCAAAGTGCTCAACTGGTACTTATTTTATCAGCTCTAAAAGGATAAATGATAAAGTCGACCTTCGTGAAATTAGAACTCAGAACGAGAAAACGAACGAAATGCCGCTAAGTATTTTGCCGGCGTGCTAACGATTCTACCAGCCTGCTGCCTTAAGAAGACGTGATATTGATTTAAAATTTTGGTACGTGGCCAGCAATTTCGGGGGCTGGGGTGGGGTAAGTCACTTAGACCAAAGTGCTCAACTGGTACTTATTTTATCGACCCTGAAAGGACGAACGGCAAAGTCAACTTCGATGGAATTTGAACTCAGGACGTGAAGACGGACGAAATGCCGCTATGCATTTCGCCAGGCGTGCCAACAATTCTGCCAGCTCACCGCCTTAAGAGGACTTAATGTTGAATATTTAAGAATTGTGTCAAACATTTTCTACAGCAAATAATTTGTAAACCATTGCAATGTTAGTCTGAAAGTATTAAACAACAAACGTTATGGCCGATAAGAATACTTACACAAGAAATTTCAATTTTCCGAACTAAAAACAAAAGAAAATATTAAAAATATGCTTCACGTTTATTTATAGGCAACAATAATTGTTTTCATCTTCTGAGCAAAAGTAGTAAAACTGAGAAGCAACTTGACATTTATTTTACTGTTGATGGATATAAATTTAACCAACATAGGTGAAAAATGTCTGTCGTCTGCTTTAAACTAATGTGAATTTGTATTCAATAAATAATCAACGGAGGCAAAAACAAAAAAACGTTGTACGACCTATAAATCATATAAAATTTCTTTGGTTTAGTTTTCTTCGCTTTTTATCGTCTGCTTCACTTATGAGCTTGCTGCGTTTGCTTTTAGATAGTTTCAACTACTGATTCAAGCTGGCGAATTTTTGAATTTGTTGTAAATGAATGGTATGAAGGAGCAACACATAAAATATGCACATAAAGAAATATGTGCACACAGTTGTCATAAATACTCGCTTATATTCGGTTATACTATATAAATGGAACACACAAACACCGAAAATATAACACACATTACGTAGCTTCGACAAATGTTTTCCACTCCAACCTCAAGACTACTAATGCCTTGTGAGAGAATTTGATAGACAGAAAGTATAGCAAAGCCCATGGTATACATAAGTGTTAGTGTGCGTGTGTGTGTATGTCTTTGTGTTTTCTCCAACCCCACCGCATGACAACTGGTTTTAGTTTGTTTACGTTCCTGGAACGTAGCGGTTCGGCAAAAATGTCGGATAGAATAAGTGGCAAACTTTAGAAAAATAAGTGCTTGGTGGAGTGGAGGTCAATGAGATCGACTCAAAGAATCCTTCAATAACTGCAACATGTTAATGAATAAACGAATGAAGGAACATATGCATGCGCAAACGTACACAGATTTACTTAGATGCATGCACACATATATGCATATACATACATTTTTTTTAATTGTTTCAGTCATTTGACTGTGGCCATGCTGGAGCACCGCCTTTAGTCGAGCAAATCGACCCCAGGACTTATTCTTTGTAAGCCTAGTACTTATTCTATCGGTCTCTTTAGCCGAACCGCTAGATTACGGGGACGTAAACACACCAGCATCGGTTGACACACAAACATATATACACACACATACATATATATATATATACATATATACGACGGGCTTCTTTCAGTTTCCGTCTACCAAATCCACTCACAAGGCTTTGGTTGGCCCGAGGCTATAGTAGAAGACACCTGCCCAAGGTGCCACACAGTGGTACTGAACCCGGAGCCATGTGGTTGATAAGCAAGCTACTTACCACACAGCGTAAAAAATGTATGTATGTATGTATGTATGTATGTATGTATGTATGCTAAATAAGGCACTCATCTTTCTGAGGGAAAACTCTTGACTAAGAATGGAATTGACATTATACTAGAAGCTAAGGAAACACTCTTCGAATAGGTGCTCAGTTGTTACGGACAAAACAGTTTACCATTATTTAGGCCGTTTCGCAATAACCTTCAAGCCTCGATATTATAATCACGTCTCATCATTAAAACATAGGGATAACGAAAGATCGACCTCATTAAACAAACTTATATGAGAACTTAAAGATAACAAAACAAAGTATAATAAATATTAAGTGGTCAATAATGAGCAGTGCACCTCCTTACAACGTAAGGGAAAATGAGACGTGAACTTTCCCCTAAAAGAGTCATTGTTAATACGTCAGAGTATAACATCCTGAATATGAGGCAGGAGCTAGCTGCAAGATGTAAACAATTTTACAACAAGACCTTTAGATCATTCCCACTATAATTAATCATGTGAACAAATGGATATGATAACATCTGCACACCTTCCTAGTCCAATAGTTGAGAGATAATGCATATTTAAATTAAATGCTAATTATCAATTTCCTTAATTGTTTGAACTATAGATTTCCTTTCCTAGTCCCTTCTCGCTATTTATTTGATGATAAGGAGATATCCGTTTTACTTCTTGTTTTTTTTTCTATTTTTCATATATCTATTCCCTTATTTTCGAATTTCTATTTTCATTTTTATTCTTGTTGCTTTGTTTCGCTTTGTTTTTATTTGATTTTGTCTTTGGGTTTATCTTCTTCATTTAACACTTGTGTAATTTACTCTACTACCCTATTTAAGAATCATATCTTAACCTTCTTATTGCAGCTGTACCAATGATACCTTGCCCTATAATTTAGGATTACATATAGTCTTAAACTTACTGATACTTTACCTGTTATAGTTTATTTATTTATTTATTTATTTATCTATAATTCCTGATTACTTGTTCTAACTATTTCTGTTAACTGTTTTGTATTTATATTAATTCCTGGTAATTAATTGGATGGTAATACTTCAGTTTCAAAATAATTAGCAATACCATGGCTGCATTTTGGTTTGCATATTTGCAAATACTTACCCCTCGTAATTTTTACAAAAATATAGGAGCCAAAAGCCTTCCACTAACCATAAAGGGGTTGTAGGATGTCAAATTTCTTTGCTGGGTGTCAATATAATTCGCCCGTGATAAAAGAGAACAATAGCTTAAGGTTAGTGGTTAGAAACGGTTCTGTATAAATGCCACACTGACCATCCTCTTCTTTTGTTTTCTTCTTTTTCTTTGTTTTGGCTCTGACGAAGATATGATGAAGACGGCTACCTATGATTTCAGTCGACCGATCGATAGATTGATAAAATTGAACCATGAACGTACCCAAATACATATCTGAAACAGTTGTAAGCCTATAATAAATAAATGTCTATAACCCATTATTTTTGTCTGTTATACATACATACATACATACATACATACATACATACATACATGGCTTTAAGAGGCCCAAAATTCCGACTTCTTTTACAGGGCTTAGAAAAACTGAAGTACCGCTGCAATAAGTGTGTAAATCTGAGAGGGGAATATGTTGAATAAAATCATAATTAACTAATCCTCCTGTATTTTCTTTTACCCAAAGCCAGGCACTTTGCAGCCCTCCACCCCACCCCATCCATATACATATATATATATATCCCCCACCTCACCCCATATACATATTCATACATCTCATTCTCCGGGAGTTGGAAATTATGTCACTACATATCTTCATGTTTGTTTTTGCATGGCCTTCATTTGTTGTCGGCTGATGCTGACAAACTTTAGTGTAGGAATTTCTAGCACCTGGATTGCATGGAGATAATATCTAAGGTGAGATCCTATAAATATGTCGACGCAACTTTCTGAATGAATACATACAGCATACATACATACGTACATGCCTACATACATACTTACATACATATATGCATATAATGTTATATTTGTATACATATGCGTATGTTTAGATATACATGTGTGTGTAGATACATACATAAGTATACACATATTTATATCTATCACACACACATACACATACATATATATACATATATGTGTGTGTGTACATATACGTGTGTGTAGATATGTACATAAGTATACATATGTTTATATCTATCACACACACACACACACACATATGCATATACATGTGTGTGTATACACATACATGTGTGTGTAGATATATGCATAAGTATACACATATTTATATCTATCACACACACACACGCACATATACATATATATGTGTGTGTGTATACATATACATGTGTGTGTAGATTTATACATAAGTATACACATATTTATATCTATCACACACACACAAACATTGTGTGTGTGTGATAGATACGTACATACATACATACATACATACATACATACATACATACATACATACATACATACATACATACATACATACGTGGTGAGGGGAAATTCGCTAATGTTCCTTGGAGAGGTTGGTGTCAGATTTTATTTCATGTCTCTCCTGAAATTTATTAGTTATCCTAATAATTTTATCACTTTCATGATCGTAAACTTCTTCAAAATAGTGTTAAGCACTTTCTCTACTGGAGATGTCACTTCTGTGTTACATGTTGGGTTTCATATGATATTACAGCAGATTTAAATCCCCGGCAACCTTCCTTGCGAGGGAAGTATAATCTGACTACATTGATGT
>NC_142947.1:13678094-13700594 GCF_046866305.1 Octopus bimaculoides
TAAGTATGATACGTTGATGGTTATAGTAAAACAGAAATCTAATTTGCGAACTAGCACTCGGTTTTTACTTATCTTCTAAGTTCTTAAAATCTAAGACAACACCAGGCAAACAAAAGTACATAGAAGGCAGGCGCTATCAATTACTGAAGAGCGAACAAAAAGAAACGATATCATACTTGATGATGCGAGATGCTTTAACAGATAAAGTGAAAACGACAGCAATAGAAACAAGTGTTGAACGTTTGACCAAAAAGCTTCCAAGAGAAAGAATCACATCGATTCTCTCATAAGAGAACCAGCACTGGAACAGAGAGCGCCGAGGCTGCAATACCGAGCGCAAAAGATTTCACTGTACAGCCCACGGCCCATCCGTGTTGAAATTATTTAAACTCTACATCAACTCAGGAAAAGGAAATCTGAGATTCCATCTGCAGTCCTGGATGAACAATTTCACGTTGGACTGAAATTGTTTAAAGCTGCTTTCACTGCAGCTACTACTACTACTACTACTACTACTACTACTTCAACTTTACTTTTTTTAAATGGCTTAGTCAGCTATCTTCATGCCAGCGTGTGCATTAATAAGTAGGCAATAAGGATAAAAACAAGATCAAGAGGGACGAGTTACGATACAGGGAAATAACTTGGATTAACAAAAGTAGAGTTATGTACCATACTGTCGGCGCTTCAAATGAACATTTTGCATTCCTTTTGATTTGCTCATTAATATTTATAGGGGAAAGACTGACTTTGTGATCTTGCTCGATTAATCGTTTTTAGTCTCATGAAATCTGGCCAAATGAGGTTTATTTTTCAACATAGTCTCCCCTGCTATTCACACATTTCGTCCATCGATGTTGCAGTGCTTGGATCCCATTAGTGGTCCTGTTGGTCAAAAATCTCATCAACAACAAATATGACGTCACCATCACTGAGTATGCAGCCACAACCAGTGCCACCAAATTTCAAGCAGGGGTATAACCAAAGTTTTCCATTAAGATTTGTAATTAAATCAATGAGTAAAATTAATATTTATAATAAATTTGAAATTCCAGGTGTGCAGTGCACACCTGGAATATACACCTTTGGTTATAATAGTAAAAAGTGACACACCTACAGCATCAGTGGAATATCATAACAACAATAGTGTGTTGTAATAAGAATGGTATCTTGTAACAGTGATATGTAATAGTAACAGTATGGAAAGACAATGGTGCTACTTTGGTATGTGATCTAAGTGTAAGGAAACTGCTTTGGTACGTGATCTACATTTAATATTGTTATCTACAAGAAAAATTATACTCATCAAGAACAAGGAAAACACCAAATTTGCTTCATTCTAATTTATTTTTAATAATAAATGTATAAACTCTTTACTCTCTTTTACTTGTTTCAGTCATTTGACTGCAGCCATGCTGGAGCACCGCCTTTAGTCAAGCAAATCGACCCCAGGACTTATTCTTTGGAAGCCTAGTACTTATTCTATCGGTCTCTTTTTGCCGAACCACTAGATTACAGGAACGTAAACACACCAGCATCGGTTGTCAAGCGATGTTCGGGGGGGGGGGACAAACACAGACACACAAACATATATACACACATACATATATACGACAGGCTTCTTTCAGTTTCCGTCTACCAAATCCACTCACAAGGCTTTGGTCGGCCCAAGGCTATAGTAGGAGACACTTGCCCAAGACGCCATGCAGTGGGACTGAACCCAGAACCATGTGGTTGGTAAGCAAGCTACTTACCACACAGCCACTTCTGCGCCTATAAAGTGTATAAAAATTTTAATTCTCTATTTTCAACTTTTCTAGCTGCAATCCCATGGTCATTGATGACCGTAGGGGTCTTTACCTTTCTAATGTATAATATTGTGTTCTAAAAGTACTATATCATAAGACCAGTGGAATATTAATATTTTACAGTAATAGCAGTATGTTGTAGTAATAATGATTTATTACAGTAATTGTAAAAGTAACGGTATCTTATAACAGTGCTGTGTTGATCTCTTGTTCTGTAACAGTTGCTACATAGTATTTAAACTATATTCAGATGGCTAGAATAAAGGTTACAGATATAAATAAGAGAGAAAATATGCACAAGTAATACACAAGTTTGTCTGTGACCCCAACATTTCAGCAGTTTTCATCAACATATAATGGATTATGGTATTGCAATAATGGTTTTGTACTGTAATGGTATTGTATTGTATTGTAAATTGTAATGGTATTGTAATGAGACATACTAGCAGGGAATTCTGTGGGTTTGGATTTCTGATCATTTGCTCATGTGTCCACCCAACACAACCATTATGATATGCCCTTCAGGAATATATATATAACACTCTTTGACTCAGTCTGCTTGACTGACAACAGCTTCCACACTTACTTCATAGTTCAGTGGTTAACAACAGCAAAGCTTCTTGTGTCTTGAGGTGTCCTGGCATCTCATCACCACCATCTCTATCTTCTCCCTAGCTACTCCCACCCCTCCTTATATAGTGTGGGGTAGCCATGCATCTCTTTACTATAACAAGACAACTGTGCTTGTACCGCTATCACACTTCAACCTCCTTACAGCTGGCATAAGGCCACCTCCCCACCTTTCAAATACTCCCCACTCTTATTGAGAGGGGCTTTTTTTTTTTTTTTTTGATTTTTCCTGTTTTCCCATTCTTTACTTGACTTGTAAGTTACTTGGTGACTTTTGGAGGGCCAGTCATATGAAAAAGCACCTGGAACACACTGTAATGTGATTGGCATTGAGAAGGGCATCCAGCCATAGAAATTATGCGAAAAGCTGACACTAGAGCTCAGCACAGTCCTACAGCAAACCAGGTTCTGTCAAACCATCCAACCTATGCCACCATGGGAAACAGATGCGATTATATATAAATAACCGTTAAATTAAAGTATTTGAAAGGATTTATGATAACTTCTGAGAAGCCATTTAGAAAATAAAATCCAACAATAACATCATAGGAATAATGATAAACATTTGTGTTACCATTATTACAAACACTTTAATCTGCAGATGTAGTAATAGTAACTGATAAAGGTTTCAAGCATATTGGGCATTCCCCAAACACCATATTGTAACTATAACGACTAGATGGTAGAGTTTTTAACCATTCATAGAGGCATGACTGATGATATGGTTGACCACACTGGGCACTTTCACACACTTTACATGGCAGTTCCATGCCAAGTCGATATGAATAACAAATACCGCATTCCCCAAGAAATTCTTCCTTCTTCGTGAAAGCCGGAGAAGGAAAATCAATCTCCAGTAAATTTTCAAGATTCTGAAGAACATTTATACCCATGTCCCATTTCTGGAGATTCGCGTTTAGATTTTTCTTAAGTGGATCGACCACGCTCTCAGCGCCAATGAAGTGACACTGAACGAAGTTCTGGGGTTCGTCAGGATCAAATATTACCTGGAGAGATGAATTTGGACTTAACGCTATTCTTCGAAACGTAGCACTATATGTAGGCTTCTCGGGTTCCAGAACCCATGTTTTTTGGTCAATTTCTTCCATAGCATTCCAGAACATCTGATAAGACTGGATAACTCTTTCAAACTGGGCGTAAAGATCAAACAGTTTACTGTTTGGATTCCAGGTGTATTTAAACATTTTTGGAAGGTCAGTAACACAGGTAGGTTGTACCCGAGGGTGTTCAGCATGAAGTTGTATCTTCAATATATGAGTGCGCCCTTCTTCGTCTTGCTTGCTGAGATGCAGTTTTTTAAAAGCAGGACCAATGTAAACCAATTTATCCCAGCCAAGTTGCTTCAACTCATTAAGCAATCGATTCGGTACTCGGAAAAATTGTTCTGATGATCTGTTAGGTTTTTCAACAACTTTTTCAAGAAGAACCTGCAAGAAAAAAATAAAAAAACAATTTCCAATTAAATTCTTTCTACAATACATTCATTTATCTCAATATCATTCTCATAAATTTGTAGGCTTAAGCTAGTAGACTTGGTACATCAAATCTCTTCAGCCAAGCCCTCATCGACTTTTTCAAGTTCCACTTTAAAAGGAAAGTGAGAGTAGAGAGAGAAGTTCTGCCCTTCATTAAATTTGTTGAAAGGTGGGTGAATGTGGTAAGGATGGCTCTGAACTTTCGTTTGTAAACCAGAGGAGTTGAGGAGAGAGGCGCCTACTGAGGTGCATCTGACGGTTAGAATAACCAGACTGTGTGGAGTTCCTCAGTTGTCCCTGTGAAGAACTCCCTACCTTTCGGGAATTTTTATTATTTGTTTTGTTTATTGTTATTGTTATTCGCTGTATATACGGCATTGTTCAAAACCCCACTGTAAATAGTGAGTCCAACAACAGATGTCTTTTATGTCATCAGCAACAGAATATATTCAAAATATATATATATCATCATCATCATCATCATCATCCTTTAACGTCCGCTTTCCATGCTAGCATCGGTTGGACGATTTGACTGAGGACTGGTGCAACCGGATGGCTACACCAGGCTCCAATCTAATTTGGCAGAGTTTCTACAGCTGGATGCCCTTCCTAACGCCAACCACTCAGAGAGTGTAGTGGGTGCTTTTACGTGTCACCCGCACGAAAACGGCCACGCTCGAAATGGTGTCTTTTATGTGCCATTACCCTTTTACTTGTTTCAGTCATTTGACTGTGGTCATGCTGGAGCACTACCTTTAGTCAAAGAAATCAATCCCAGGACTTATTCTTTGTAAGCCTAGTACTTATTCTATCGGTCTCTTTTGCTGAACCGCTAAGTTACAGGAACGTAAACACACCAGCATCGGTTCTCAAGCGATGTTGGGGGGACAAACACAGACACAAACATATACATACACATACATATATATATACATATATATATATACGACGGGCTTCTTTCAGTTTCCATCCACCAAATCGACTCGCAAGGCTTTGGTCAACCTGAGGCTATAGTAGAAAACACTTGCCCAAGCTGCCATGCAGTGGGACTGAACCTGGAACCATGTGGTTGGGAGGGAAGCTTCTTGCCACACAACTACACAGCCACACCTGTGACTTTATTCATTTAATTACAATAAAGGTTACAGATATATAGAAGAGAGGAAATGCATGACAGTACTACCCATGCTTGCTCATCACTCTAACATCTCAGCAGTTTTCTTGAATGTGAGAGAGAATATGGTGATATTATACATAATAATTATTTTATTAGAATAATTACTGAGGCAACGTAGCCAATCTTAGTGTCACGTAACTGGCACAAAAAGCACCTTTCAATCGTTGAGCATTACAGAGGCATTGACAAATGAGCGAGACCCTTAGGGATATGCTGGGCTTGAGAAGAAGACCCATCAAGCCAACTGAAATCATAGGCATGGCCGGGGTCGTGTAAATGGCACCTGTACCAGTGGCACATTAAAGCACTCATTACACTCTGTAAAATGGTTGGTATTAGGAAGGGCATCCAGCCGTAGAAAACCATGCCGAATCAGACTGGAGTCTGGTGCAGCCTTCCAGCATGCCAGCTCTGGCCAAACAGCCCAACCCATGCCAGCATGGATAACAGACGTTAAAAGATGATGAATGAAGGTAGCTAGTGTAACATGTAAAAAAAAGATGGTTTAAACATACTTTCAATTCCTGTAGAAAAGCTGTAACATTTGGGCACTGACTGAGACGCTGTTTGATCAATGGTTGGTGCTCAATTAAAAGATAGTAAAGATCAGGCTGAAACTTTATCTCAGCTTCCTGGAGAGAACCATCAGGGGGTAGTGTGAGAGACATGCGGAAATTCTGATTCATAACACCGATATAACCATCGTAGAATGTGCCTCCTTTGTTCATACAAACCATCTGCGGACATACTTCCCACAAATCCATTACACAGCATCCCTAGTAAAAAAAAAAAAAAAAAAACAGAAAGCGAGTGTACGAGTGTGTGTGTTCCTACGCATTCATGTGCACACTTACACACACACAGATAGAATTTTAAAAATGGTTATATAAAACGTTATACAGGGTAAAAAGAAAATTAGCATTTGAATCTCTCTCTCTCTCCCACACACACACACACACACACACACACACACTTTATGGTCAAAAGACCGGATTTTATCTAAAACTTAAGCGGTAATCTTCAAGTTTAGGGGGATAAAAAAATAAATAAAAATATTCAAGGGAAAAAGCTGAACGACTTACCAGTATTATCCGTTTTCTTCTAGCTGTTTATAAATAAATCACACCCTAACCCTAATCCTAACCCTAACTCTAGCCCTAACCCTAACGTCAATCAAATCACGTGTGTGATTTATTTATAAACAGAGATGTACGGAGAATACTGGTAAGACGTTCAGTTACTTCCCTTGAATTTTTTTTTTTTTTTTTTACCCCCCTAAACTTGAAGATTACCACTTAAGCTTCCTACAAAAGCTTTCTCTTTTGCCAAAGTTATTGTATACGTATGCAGTGTTTTACTATTAAGATGACAACAGCAAAGCGCTAAACATATATATATACATACACGTATTAAACTAATACAAATTTGTTAAGAGTTTTCTCTTCCCTGTTGTTTTGTTTCTGTGCTCGTTGTCTTCGTAAGGTTGCGAAGGTACAGAATACACACACTAGGTGTTTAGGATTAGGGTTACGCCGAAAACGGGTGGTGTGCGTACTCTTTACTTCCGCTACACACAGCCACACACATGTGTGTATGTATACACGTACACACAAACACAAGTAGTGTTAGAAAGTAATATAAATTGTATATATACAAAAAGAGTGGAAAAGACTTATATCAATCAAATACAACTTTATGTAAACAGAGAGTTATCGATGTTCCTATGATATCAAATCATTATATTATTAATAGGATGAACTACTTAACCAATTAGAAACCAGAGGTTGAGTTTGTTATCTTGATTTACAATAAAAAAAGAAATAATAATTATGAGAAGCAACTTACACAAGTTCTTTCAACACAAATGTCCGTAATGCTATTTCCCGCGAAACTATAAATGAAGGGAGATTACTGGTATGACAATAACAAGTTATTTCCCTTTGACAAGTAATGCCAACAACTGGAATAAAAACTGCTTGTAAGCAATTCTTAAAAGTAAAATAATTTGACGGAAAAGAAAAAGGCCTAAATTTTCAGAAAGAATTCTCTAACGAAAAATTCCACTCAAAACTTTAGATTTTTTTCCTCTTTCGAGCTTTGCATTGAATTTCTTATTCAACAGACTTTTTTTTTTCAATGGAATATTAGCACTTGTTGTTGTTGTTGTTTTTTGAATGACCATAAGGACTTTATTCTCCAGACAGCATGAAGCACAAAATTAAAACATGGAAAATATTTCGTAGAGCTACATTCGATTCCCTGCCGAAGCTGCTCACTTAACTTATAATAATCTCTATTTCTTTCTTTTTCTTTTTTGTTTGTTTTTTGGGGGGGTGGGTGGGTGCTTTTGTTGTTTTTGTTGTTGTTTTTCTTACCGATTAGTGAAAGCGGGAAAGGAAGCTCTCTAAATGTATGTTAAGAACATCTGAAAGGATGGAAGTAAGGAATTAAGTCATCCCCCAAATCGGAGAAAGATTTAGAAAGGATGAAGTTATCCTCATAATGAAGACCTGACCCTGGTACCTTGCCAAAGGCATCAAAAGACCAGTTCGTAGTGTTAGGCTGGGCAACGAATCACTTACAATGGACCAAGCCCAAAGAGTGCAAAGAGCCGGAAGAAATACCATAAGACATCTCATTCGACGCCCAAACGGTTCAGCTTAATCATTTTTACTGTATATATTGCCCTTGATCTTTACAAATTCTCCTGTCCTCCACCATAGACTCGCAGACAGACACTGATTCGCCAAATATCAATGGCCCAAGCCTTAGCTTAATATTAAATATAAATTAAATAAATGCCATTAGTAAAGGTCGGCGTGCTAACGATTCTTTTCTACTCTAGGCACAAGGCTCGAAATTTGGGGGGACGGGCCAGTTGATTAGATCGACCCAGTATGCAACTGGTACTTAATTTAATCGACCCCGAAAGGATGAAAGGCAAAGTCGACCTTGGTGACATTTGAACTAACGATTCTAGCAGTTCGCCGCCTTCTTTGTAACTCTAATAACTTTTGATGTTAATTTTCTACTTAAAAATCCGGACCGAGCTAGATTCAAAAGCTTGTTATTTGGTCTAGATCAGAGCTCGCCAACCTGAAGCTCGCGATCAGCTTGATACTTTCTTGAAATGGATTTATCTACACAAACGTCTTTTTTTTAAATTATATAGAAAATTAAAGGTTGTAATAAAAAGTAAAATAAAGAAAGATACTACTGTTGGATCTTGTTCAAAACGGGGGCACCAGTATTTTCTTAACGAAACACTAACGAAACACTTTGAAACTTGGGACACTGGTAGAATGTGTCATATAAAACATCTTTTACTCTTAGTCTTCTTAACAAAAAAACCTACATCGCAAGTTATTTCATGTTAAAGTTGTCGTATTTCTGTAATTTCAACCAATCACTGACGTCTATTCAGCTGAATAGAGTTACTGCTGACCGGTCATAAAAATGTTATTCCCTGTCACATATTTCATCCGGTTTAATCGTAATTTATACGCATATATTGTTTATATAATAAATTACGCTGTGCGTATCTATGCGTGTAACAATTTTAGAGTTCGGATTCTAGAGTTAGGGTTAGTTTTAGAGTTAGGGTTAGTTTTAGGGTTAGGGTTAGGCTTAGGGGATTAATACGATATACACCGTTACAGCGCTAACTGTTTTCAACTGAATAGACGTCAGTGATTAGTAGAAATTATCGAAATAAGACAATTTTTTACATGAAATAAATTCGAATACAAAAATTTTTTTCTGTTTTATAAGACAAAATAGATAAGTATACGAAGCTTGAAAGTCTTTCGGTACCAAAAACACTACATAAAACATAAATGAAAACTGGTGCCCCCGTTTTGAACAAGATCCCTACTGTTGCAACGAAAATATTTCATGTTGAGGTTTGTGTGTCACATTGCTATCTAGAGGCGATGGCCTCTTGGAGCTAATCAACGGCAGCATTCGTCCTATTTTCTTGGACTGCCGTGTTAGCTTGGCGATAACTATTAAGATCATTTATTCATTATTGTAATAATAGCATGAGAAGGCAAAATGCTTTCGATTCTGTCAGTGTACAAGCGACCTGCAATGTAATTCGAGTTGGCCAGGCCTGGTCTAGATTAATCGTCCGTCCAGTCATTAACTCATCGTTATCTTTACAAGTGCACTAATTCGATATTCAATGCCGCTGACGGTGATATTACCGGCATAAAGATGCACTGCAATTCTCTACTCCAGCTCTATGGAGAAAGTTTTTTACAGTTTCAACTTCTGCTGTTATTTCTACACACTCAGTGTGTAGATTGCTAGACGTAACAAAATGAAATAACACCAGAAAACTGGTGTACACAGTTAGTTGTACATCATGACACAATGTAGCTACTGCGCTTCAGAATTATATGTTGTTGTTGGCACTCGGTCGCTTACGACGTCGAGGGTTCCAGTTGATCCGATCAACGGAACAGCCTGCTCGTAATATTAACGTGCAAGTGACTGAGCACTCCACAGACACGTGTGCCCTTAACGTAGTTCTCGGGGATATTCAGCGTGACACAGTGTGACAAGGCTGACCCTTTGAATTACAGGCACAACAGAAACAGGAAGTAAGAGTGAGAGAAAGTTGTGGTGAAAGAGTACAGCAGGAGCCTCGTGGAGCTTTAGGTGTTTTCGCTCAATAAACACTCACAACGCCTGGTCTGGGAATCGAAACCGCGATCCTATGACCGCGAGCCCGCTACCCTAACCACTGGGCCTTTGCGCCTCCACTCAGAATTATAAACCCATACATAAAAATCAACCGTATCGACTAACTTCATGGATGGTCGCCAATTACCGATAGTGATCCATATTAAAAGCTTTCAATTGATATGAACTTATCGAACCTTTCTACAAATCCTCTTATTGACTAATAATTGCTGCCGCCGAAGATCATCATCAATTAATTCGGATTCCTGAGTTTATCTTTCCAAATGATTGATTATCCTCACATGGCCAGATAGATTTAAACACGAATCTTCTAACATAGTGTTTCTCAACCTTGTTCTTCTTCTTCTTCTTATTATTATTATTATTAATGGATCTCTTTGATTCCTATTTTACTCGGGTGGACCGTCCTAGCCTTTCGATGTTTTAAAAAAAAATCTATAATTAAATATTATTAAGAATTGTATAAAAACGACTGTTTAAATATTGGGTGCTACCCACTTTACCTCTGGAAAGAAGTGGTATATATTAGTTTGGTCTCTATCCTTTGACTTATCCCGCATGGGCGGTCCTAACAGGAGCATGCACTCTACAGAAGTAGTTCTCAGAGTCAGTGAAGTACACAATAAGGGCGTATATTCCGTGTGTGCTGCAAACCCATTGAAAATGGCAAATTCATTATAAACATTAACCTTATTCATTAATTTAATCACAAATCTTAACCCATTACCTCCCATAATTCTATTAACTGGAATTTTTTTTATGAAACTTTGATTTCTAGCATAAAACAGCCTTAGAAACACGCTGGAATGATCAAAATAACATTTCAAAATAACATTTTAAATAGAAATAAGCGAGATATTGGGTGAAAAATTAGCAAACCTCATTTGAATATCAGAGAAATATACCTAGTAGATATAGCAAAAAGGTTAGATATGTGTAAATATTGACAGACAATTACGAAATTTGTAATTTTTAAATTATCTCATATGAGATGACTGGTAGGTAATGGCTTAATGGAAAACTTTCGTTATATCCCCTGCTTGAAATTTGGTGGCATTGGGTGTAGCAGCATACCTGATTCAACAACCACCATATGCCACTGGTACACAAGCCTCCACACTGCAGCACAAGAACTGAAACGTGTGGTGTAACAGTGATTGTAGAACCTGGTATTTCTTAAGAACTTTGGACGGTTTAAGCAGCAACACCAGATATGACGAGACATATAATGCAGTAATTATTATGTTTTGTGTAGCTAGCTTAAGAGATAAGGTTGTTGTTTCCTTCATTCGTGAATTATTTTTAACATTCATGTTCATGACGACAAAACAGGTTTTGCATGAAAGTGTCAAGGTTGAAAGTGAACAACATCCGTGTGCAGAAAATGATTAAGGGTTGAAGTATAGTATTACTTGTATAACAAATGAGCTTTGCAAGAGATAGCAATAAGTAGGTCGTTACTTACTTAAAACTGTGCATCGTTTTCGATAAGCGGCTATATTTTGTGAAAATCCGGTCGTGTTAAGCGGAAACTGGTATGAGGTTAATGAGCTTAAAACTGGTATTTCAATTATCTTCGCAAATTTCCCGAAAATTGGAACGTACTTCTCGGCAAGGCTATTCTTTTTATTTGCTTCAGTCATTTGACTGCAGCCATGCTGGAGCACCGCCTTTAGTCGAAGAAATCGACCCCAGGACTGATTCTTTGTAAGCCTAGTACTTATTCTTTCGGCATTTTGCTCGACTTGCAAACGATTCTGCCAGCTCGCTACTTAATTTTTCGAAAATATTAAAAGCTACCCTGTCGCCAATATAACGCAGCAGAGACCGAACGAAATTTGCCATTATGCTACGAATGCTCTACTAATTTGTCGCCCTTCACTATTGCAATCGCCTACTTTAGTCCCAAGCCAAGAGATTTTCTACAAGTTTTTCCAGGTTCTTCTGAAGGAAGGTAATTGCTGTTAAAGTAATAGTAATGCAAAATATTAGGTTGTTTCACATGAAATGTCGTATTTGAAAGGTAACAATAAAATGTTTCAGAAGTGTTAGAGAACTGATTTATTTAATCAAAGCATGATCCATGCGTTTCTCTGTCATATATTCCATCTTTAAAAACAAAATTCCAACTTTTGGTGTGATAAACTGTCCGAATGCTTCAATTATCTCTTCTCTATTTAAGAATGTTTTATTGCTTAGGAAAAGCTCAAAATGCTTAAATAAGTAATCAGTAGGAGAGATATCAGGAGAATAGGGAGGATGTTGCAAAATCTCATAGTTCAGGCTTTGCAACTTTTGGACAGTAGCTTGGGGAGTGTGAGGGGGTGCATTGTCGTGGAGCAAAATTGGGCCATCTCTAGTCACTCGTCTGAGTTGCTTCTTTTTCAAATTCTCATGCATACAATCAATTTCCTTGCAATACGATGTTGCTGTTATCCCCCTGCTTATTAATGTATACAGGAGGCGGTGAGCTGACAGAATTGTTAGCATGTCGGGCGAAATGCTTAGCGGCATTTTGTTTGTCGCTACGTTCTGAGTTCAAATTCCGCCGAGGTTGACTTTGCCTTTAATCCTTCGGGATCGATAAATTAAGTACCAATTGAGTACTGGGGTCGATTTAATCGCCTTAACCCCTCCCCCAAAAGTTCAGGCCTTGTGCCTATAGTAGAAAGGATTTTTAATGTATATAGGGAGTTGGGTTGGCAAAGCGCCGGACAAAATGCTTTGCACTATGTGGTTACGGCTCATTATGTTCTGAGTTCAAATAGCACCGAATCGAAGTTAACTTTACCTTTCGTCCCTCCGTGATCTATAAAATAAGATTCGTGTGCTAAAAAGTTAAGACTTGTGTAGCTAGAGTCAATAGTTAGGGGTGGGAGCAGCGCATGGAAAAGGCATCTCCTGTTTGTCCACCTGTTCTGTTTGTTGTTCTCTTTGGGCGCACCACGCCTTCATGTGGCCTCTCTCTCCACATGTGAAACATATCGGCGGCCTTCGCTCTACACTGACTCTCAATCTTACCTCTTCTGGCAACACAATCTCATCCACTACATTGTTCAAATCCTCCGTAGTTGCCTGTATTGTCAATTCAATACCATATCCCCTTCTGGGTCTTGGTATCCTTCAAAATCTTCCCATCCTTCATATTATATGTTATTGCTGTCATCAGCCATTCTCCTGTCATTTTCATTTTGGTAGTCATTTTTATTTTGCAGTTATAATCAAAACACAAAGATACAATTTCAAAGGAAGTAAATAATTATTTTGTATTTAAAATTAAAATAGACGGAAGATACATTTTAAAGGAAGTATATAATCGTTATTTTGTATTTAAAAACCACACAATAACACAAAATAGTTTTACAATAATCTCATACTTTTACATTGTATGGTATACCATAGCATCAAAACAAAGTAAAAGAAAACGTTTAATTTAATTATTTTACATTTTAAATGTTAGATGAAAACAAAACGAAGGAATATGAAAGACTGTATATAGCAACTGCAACAGCCTCTTTTGTTTAGGTTTAATTCTTGCGAAGATATCAAATTCCTTTGTTATAATATATTTCAGTGTAATTGTATTTCAATGGAAAGTAAAGCTAACCCAGACAAATCTTTTATTACCCATTGTAGAAACAAAGATGCGATTTTTATGTTCTTGATCGTTATGCAACTGTGATAGTTAGTGTTAAGGTTAGAAATAATGTGGTTGAAATGCAGACAGATTTGGTTAAATGAAATAGATACAACAGATTAGGAATTGAAATACGTTTTGATGGTCATTTGTTCCACGTTTCTATTTGTAATACTTATAATATATTTGTACATGTCTTTGAATAAAAGATTTCAGTTTGATTGTCGATGCTGTCTGAGTATGTGTCCGCTAATAATTCTAATTTGTTCATTTTATCAGCGTTATAAAAACTGTATGGTTCTCCAACTGAGAAATACCAATGAGAATACAGAAAAGTGTTTACATCCAAATAACTTTTTCTTCGCCATGGCAGTGGACAAGTTGAAAGCCATTTTAATATTATCAATAAAAACGTAACACAGAGGAAGGGACGACAACAAGACATACGGGAAAAAAACAAAAAACGCGCGCGGGGGCAGTAGACGCAGAAATGTTCAATCCTTCGTCAGTTATAGACCAAATATCATTAAATTTCGACATATTTAGCTCAGTTTGACAGTGTCAACACAACATAAGCTACTGAGGCATAAATGAGCAGCACGAGAGACGAACACGAACAGTAGAAATAAGACAAGTACAACGATGAGAAAAGATAACGTCTCTGGAGAAAAATTCATATGGTTACACTTGAACTCAGAGTCACAGCGAACTAAGTGTAGTAGTTGCCTCACTAAGCTGTGGATTCTAAAAAACATGTTTGTAATATAGGCGCAGGCACGAATGTGTAATTAAAAAGTTACGTTCGTAACCATGTAGCTCTTGCTGCAGTCCCGCTGTGTAGCACCTTAGACAAATATCTTACACTCTAGTCTCGAGTTGAACAACGCCGTGAGTGAAATTAGAAAGAGTAAAACCATGGAACCCTTCCGTGTATATATGCTATATGCATATACGTACATTATGCAGAATATTCTCAACTCTCTCGTTGAATATACTATAGCATTGGTCATTCGATTTTTAGTCAATCGTCTATCATCCATCACCAAATGGTGAACACGATCAATGTTTTCCACGGTGGTGGCGGTTGCAGGATGTCCAGACCTTGGGAAACCTTTAAGATTCTCCCGTAAATTCAGCTGCTCACATTTGTTCTAACGATAAAGCTGGAGTGCCATGCCCTTATATAGCAACCGTTGTTGGCACTCGGTCGCTTACGACGTCGAGGGTTCCAGTTGATCCGATCAACGGAACAGCCTGCTCGTGAAATTAACGTGCAAGTGGCTGAGCACTCCACAGACACGTATCCTTAACGTAGTTCTCGGGGATATTCAGCGTGACACAGAGTGTGACATGGCTGACCCTTTGAATTACAGGCACAACAGAAACAGGAAGTAAGAGTGAGAGAAAGTTGTGGTGGAAGAGTACAGCAGGGTTCGCCACCATCTCCTGCCGGAGCCTCGTGGAGCTTTAGGTGTTTTCGCTCAATAAACACTCACAACGCCCGGTCGGGGAATCGAAACCGCGATCCTATGAACGCGAGTCCGCTGCCCTAACCACTGGGCCATTGCGCCTCCACTGCCCTTATATAGCTACCATGGAAGCATGAATGTCATTGGGGGCTGAACCCTTTTTCTGCAGGTACTTGATATCACCACCATGCAAAATTTTGTCCATTTCCAATAGAAGTCGCAACTAGTGACATCTGAAGTCTTCTTTGAACAACCAGATGTCAATTTGCCTGGAAAGAAATAATGCAGTAATTGATAAGTAGAGTTGAAATTAATGCGTGCAAGATTTCACAGCTCTGGCATCACTCCTTCATAGTCTGCCTATGAACTTTTCAGCCCACCCTCGTTTGTGTATACGTATATATGTATGTATGTTTGTAGATTTGTATAAATTTGTAGATTTATATAAATATGTGTAGGGTATGTGTGTTAGCCTTAAACTGGCAATTACCATATCTAATTACACGAAAGAGGCACGGGAATTAAACACATCCTTATTTCAGCAATGCATTTTCAGGAAAAAAAAACTTTACTGCATAAAATCATGTAATATACACCCATATAGGACCGGAAGTGATATTATGAGACATTTTTTTTGGGGGGGGGGGGGGAGAAAAGCATCTTATATGCTTAGTATCATATAATTTGTTTTATAAAGCTGACTTCGAGAAACCCGCACTCTATTTAATTTTTTCAAATAGCTTTATGTCTTCGAAAAGTCCGTGTAAATAAATAAATAAATACACTCAAAAACACACACACACGCACTCACACACACACACATAGAGTGTATAAGGAGGCACTAACTATATACACATCAGTATTTAAACCTATTTAACAAAGTAATACGCAATAGAAAAGTACATGCACAATGAATTTATGCAGAACTTAAAATTCTATTTTTCTTTAGTCTTTTCGAGGTTTTTTCCAGAAAATTTAAACTATAACCTTTATATGGTTGGCCTTTCAATTTACGATGTTAATATTTCTCTTTCTTGATAACACCATATTTATATTTTAGCCTACAGTTGACCTTTATCTGACACGGCACATGCTTCTCTTTTTAAAATATCTATTAACCAAAACAAAAGCCAACTTTAGATACGTACAACTTTCTTTAGCACTAAACAAAATACACAATCGAATTAAAGCTACTTTATTGTAGACATTTTCCATCAAATACTAGTTTTCAAAATCAAATCTTCATCCATAAATCTGTAAAAATTCGTTCTACTCAGTATAGAAATCAATCGTTTACTTGTTTCTGTCACTAGACTATGACAATGTTGAGGCAGATCATTACCGCGTTGAAGAGTTTTAATCAAACAAATCGACCTCAAACAAATCGAGCCAAAAGGAACGTTAAATAAGTACCAGGCTTTTAAAAGAAAAGTACTGGGTCGATTTATTTGAATAAAAATTCTTCAAGGCAGTGCTCCAGCATGACCGCAGTCTAATGACTGAAACAAGTAAAAGATAACGGAGAAAGATATATTTTAGAGAAAATGCATTTCTGAAACTACACAGGGTCGACATCTGCACCAAAAATTAAGAATAAAGTCAGTATTAATAATCCTCTCTACTAAAAACACAAGGCCCGAAATTTTGTGGAGAGGGGGACTAGTTGATTACATTGACCCCGGTGTTTCACTGGTACTTAATTTCACGACCCCGAAAGAATAAAAGGCAAAGTTAACCTCGGCGGAATTTGAACTCAGAACGTAAAGACAGACGAAATTCCGGTAAGTCTTTTGCCCGGCATTCTAACGATTCTGCCAGCTCACCGCCTGAAAGTTAGTATTAATACACATGTGCGACATCCCATCGTTCTTCTACGCGGGTATGTTGATAAGTTCCTAGCTTTAAAGGTGTCGCGAAAGGCCTGGTTGGAGGCCCAACATTCCGAGTTCTTTTACAGGGCTTAGCAAACCTGAAGGACCGTTGCAATAAGTGTGTGAATCTGAGAAGGGAATATGTTGAATAAAATCATAATTAACTGATCCACCTGTATTTTTCTTTTATCCAAAGCTTTTCAGCACCTCCTCGTATTTCTTTAACTACACAACGGAAAAATAACCGCACCTATCTTCTTTGTATTATGGTGACATGGTAGGAAGTTTTGTTTACTCTTACTTGATCTTCCATTCTTTTTAACTTACTGTGATGCATTTTCACAGGTTCTTATCAGACTGCCATGAGCCTAAACGTGACTTCCATTATCGTCAAAATTAAGATTCACATTGACGGTGAAGGAGGCCATCTCGACAAAACTAATCATTTTATTTATTTTACTTGTAAAATATTACTTGCATATCATTAATATTTTTTTTAATGAAACAACTGAATCACTCCCAAAATATACGGGGTCGCGACAAAAGGTTCCCGGACTAATAAAAAATAACTTATTTACCTATGTTTTAACATCATCTCTTTCGAAATAGTCACCTCGCGCAGCAATACCTCGGACCCAGCTTTCCTGCCACTTTTGAAATCCAGCCTGGAAGTCGTGTTCCGTAAACGAGTTGAGAACTGTCTGCGATTTGCTCTTGATCTCGACAACGGTGTTAAAACGGTGACCTTTAAGCTGCATTTTCATCTTGCTGAAGAGATAGAAGTCTGCAGGTGTTAAATCTGACGAATAGGGCGAATGTGGAAACGATACCAAGTCATTGGCGAAAAACTAATGAGTGAGGAGAGCATTTAATCCATCAAGCCGAATAACTGATTTTGGCCTACCCCTTGTTTTATTTTCAAGGCTATCATCTTCTTAATTAGAGCTTTGGAACCATCACTGAACAGTTCTGATGTCAACAAAACCATTGCCACGGTCCGCTTGATATTTCGTAGAGCTTCTGCGACAGAGTGACGTAGTTTGTACTCATACGAGAAAATCACTCAACATAGTTTGGCTGTTACCATTTTCATAAGGTCTGTGGGTACGAATTTTGTATTTGGTATTAATATTGTTGGGAAAGAAAAAGAGTCAAGATTACGTGCTAGGTATACATAATTGAGTTGTTAAATGACTGAAATAACAAGCTATTAAAATGCGACATTTCATATGAAACAACCTAATATATATATATATATATATATATATATATATATACATGCGACGGGTTTCTTTCAGTCTCCGTCTACCAAATCCACTCACAAGGCTTTGGTCGGCCCGAGGCTAGAGTAGAAGACACTTGCCCAGGGTGCCAAGCAGATGAACTGAACCCGGAACCATGTGGTTGAGAAGTAAGCTTCTTACCACACAGCCTATGTTCCAAGCTTTTAACAAAGTAATAATATACTCTTTTACTCTCTCTCTCTCTCTCACTCTTTTACTTGTTTCAGTCATTGTGACTGCGGCTATGCTGGAGCACCGCCTTTAGTCAAGCAAATCGACCCCAAGACTTATTCTTTGGAAGCCTAGTACTTATTCTTTCGGTTTCTTTTGCCGAACTGCTAAGTTACGGGGATGTAAACACACCACCATCGGTTGTCAAGCGATGTTGGGGGGACAAATACAGACACACAAACATATACACACACACATACATATATATCTATATATACATATATACGACGGGATTCTTTCAGTTTCCGTCTACCAAATCCACTCACAAGGCTTTGGTTGGCCCGAGGCTATAGTAGAAGGCACTTGTTCAAGGTGCCACGCAGTGGGAATGAACCCGGGACCATGTGGTTGGTAAGCAAGCTACTTACCACACAGCCACTCTTGCGCTTATGCTCTAATATATTGCAAATTAAATATAACTTTGAGCATTTAATATAAGAATTCTAATTTTCAGAGCTATTCTCCAAACTTTTGGCCACGACTGTACTTTTAACTCGCTTGTCTAGTCTCTGAAGACAAATGACCTCTGGTATTATGCTGGACGGTTGCTTATAACGTGTAGGATGGATGCGGCTGTCAGCTAAGTTCATTTTTTGAAAAATTTCCCGTCGCATTCTTTTGCAAAGTAGGCCAGAGGTTTTATCTTTTATTTTTGTATCTAGTGAAATATGTTGTATTTATTATGCACTGAGACTTGAGAGGGCGGAGGACAGATTTTTTTTCTTTTCCTACGAAACATTTAATTAACTTTTTTTTTTAAGACCTATCTACCGGTGGAGGTGAAGGACTGAACTGCTCTTCCCTAATAAAATTCATGAAGGTTGACGAGAGTGACGCCCGCCCCTTCAGATTCGCCTGGGGCTGTGAGTCCCCCAAAGATGATAATCTTACAACGAAGGAAAGTCGGCGATTGGTACTCTTCTCAGAATGGTTGCCTTTACTGTCGTCATTATCTATTACATATATATAAATATATATATATATATTATTATAAAATCTGGTAATTAATCATATATTAATTAATATCGATTAATTATCAGGAGGCCAGCACATCTAAAGAATCAAAGAGATTCAGAAATAGTATCTGCAATCTCAGGAGATTAAGGTACATTTTTAAAAAATAACGTTGACCACTAACGTGGACAATTAATGTGCTAGAAATAGATCACATTTTGTGTCTATTAAGACCTAAATTGTTCTCAACATGAAATATAGCAGCATACCAAAACGTGAGCGGGCAAGACATTTAAAATCACCTAAAAAAGCATTCTTAAACATAGGTTCAAAAAAACACAAAAAACAATGACAAAAAAACAACAAAGTGAGGACGTGATACGGATAGTGTTATTGGACGCTCGGGAAAGGAAAGAGAGAGAGAGTATGACGTTTCGGGCGGAGCCCTTCGTCGGAAAGACGGAAAGTTCAAAGACGGCACCGATGCCCACGAGGTTACATTGTGGAAGGCAATGTATATATAGGTTTATGTGTGTGTATGTATGTATATTTATACATAAATATATACATATATATATATATAGGTTTGTATATGTATGTACGCATATATGTAGATAGGTATGTATGCATGCATGTACCTCAGGTATGCATATATGAATGCATGTATGTATACGTGTGTGTGTGTGTGTATGTGTGTGTGTGTGTCTGTGTGTGTGTGTGTGTGTGTGTGTGTGTGTGTGTGTGTGTGTGTGTGTGTGTGTGTGTGTGTGTGTACACTCCTAGCAAATGTATGTCTATTTGAAGAAAGAGGCAGTATTTATGCCCTTTGAAGTTCCTACCTCACAGGACTGATAACATTGATACCGTAAATATTTCGTTTAGACTGTTGCAAATCGACATCTGCAGGAAAGACATTAAAAGGGCGAAGATTTCAGAGAGTCGATGCCCTAGGGATAACTATTCTAGACACTACAAGAGAAATGAGGGTAGGGGAGACCAGTAGACTGAAGATGTCTGAAGGAGGAGAGTTACATGATCAGCCATCTTCGAGTATCAGAGTTTATTGAGACAAGATTGGCGTGACCCTAAAAGATATTCTTCAATGTGGAATCGGTTCAGATTTGGCATGTGGTGTCTCGGTTGCATTGAATGATGCATGGTTGGGGCGAAAGTGTTATATATGTGACGAGAGAGAAAGAGAGGGAGAGACAAACAGACAGATAGACAGACAGAGTAGGGGACAAAATTAAACCTGGAGTTTACGAGACTTGACTGAGAGTAGGACCAAACGAATTCCGTCAATACACACTGCGAAGGTGTGATCTCGTAGGAAGCTACCGATCATAGAGTTGACAGATGGATGGAGTCCGTAGACGGCAAGTTTCGGTAGGAAGTTTGAGCGTAAAACACAGTCGAAAGCTTAACAGATATCTAGGACAACAGCGCTTTCATCGAATTTCTCTGAAGCAAGAATCCACATAACCAATCAGAGATGGAACACAGGAGCCATTTGGCATTGATAACAACTTCAAAGGCGTCTCACAACTATATTCGAATTCTAACCAGACATTTTCATTTTTCACCGTTCCTCACGTCTTTAATTTGTAGCAATTTGAATCTAGAAACGTGGCTGCTATTTTGATTTTAAAAGGCAAATTACAAACTATCAATAGCTCTAACACAGAGCACCTTGTAGCCTCAGCACAACACAATCGCATCTCCCTTCTAAGACAAGTGTTAGTTGCAGACGCTGCACCATAATCTCGCATCTCAAGTGACATTACGAAACGTTTTAACTGGAGAATATTCGTATTACGTTTCAAGATTTATTGAAATTGGTTAATGTTTGTCTGGAACTTTCACAATCGGTTATTTACCGATTAATCGATTTTTCATAAAGCTTAGACTTTTTGTACGGCGAAGGAAAATTAAGAAATAACATTCTTTGCAACATTTATTCCGCGTGAAAGATATTCATTATACTTTTGTTGTTATTGTTGTTGTTGCTGCCGTTGCTGTTGTTGTTGTTGTTGTTGTTGTTGTTGTTCTTGTTGTTCTTGTTCTTGTTGTTCTTGTTCTTGTTCTTGATCTTGTTTTTTTTAATATTACATACCAACAATATGACAAAAAAAAAAAGGAAAAGAATTTATGATTTGTTTTCCAAATAATATTGTTTACGTCTGAAGAGAAAGCTGGAAAGTAAAGCAAGCAAGAGATGGTGGAAGCTATTGAATAATTCAACTGTTAACAGCTTACCAACAATAATTCAGTTTCTGACACCATCAGCAAAAAAATGGAATGGTAACTAGCTCTGAAATACCAATAGCAAGAGAAGCATACGATGTAGGCCGAGCCACAGATATCAACTGATGCAGAAATTCCAGCTAAAATATCAAGTGAACAGGAAGAGCAGAGCAGCGACCCACGAATGCTTCTGTCTTGACTTTGCTTGATATTGGAATTATTGATAAAATCAATGTAGATCAACTGCATTGTCTTCACGAAATGGTTTGGAAATCCGAAAAAAAAAGCACTCTTCGACATTCTGATAAATATTCTTTTGCATATCGTCTATGGCTTTTTTCTAAATGGTAAAACCTGTTCAAGACACCGGATATGTTAGAGCGTTGAAAAGTAGTCTTTGTGCTGTGCCCCTTGCTTTCTTTTCAATGAAACTTGTACAATAATCTCAGGACATCCTGACCAGAATATTTATTATGTTTGAAAGAAGATGATAAGTTGCATAGTTGCATATCATAAATGAGAACTCATTATGGGCATAAAAAAAAACTAAATTGAATAGATATCAGCAATTAATCAGCATCAACTGGGAGATTAATTGATAATTTATTAACTGAGCTAAATATAGTAGCTAATACCTGAAAACAGTCAAATGAGAAATGTTTAAATGTTACTTTGTCTGAGCGTGGATTAGCTTTTCTTAGTCCAGTCAACGATCTTGTGACTGAAAGGATGGAAATTTTCTTGACATCATTGGACTTCTCGTTTTTTCCTTCTCCTGGTTTCTCATATTCTAGCAGCATTCTGACTTTCAAATAGAACAAACTATATACCCAGAGCATGAATATTGCTTAGAGACACAAGGCACGGTATAAAAATCTGCCTAACCACGTGTCTCAATGGCAAGTAACTATATGCAGTGTCTATAAATAAATCCAAGCGGGTTTGGCACCAAACTTTGGCATCGAGAGTTATACCAGCCCCCGAACTGGACGT
>NC_142947.1:13705594-13728094 GCF_046866305.1 Octopus bimaculoides
TATATATATATAGACTTACTTGCAAAAAAGGACGTGTGCGTTCAATAATGTAATAATACAAAGAATCTTCCCATCTACCCCTCTGTCCTGGCCTCTACTTCACTGCTTCTGTCCCTTCCTCCTTGTTCCACTTCCTCCCTCCACCATCCTCTCTGCTCTCGTGTGACCTGTGGTCAACTTTCTTTTCACTCCAGCCGCTGTGAAGGCAAGACGAACTACTAGCGTTCTACCTCAGATTTGCGTTTGGCCGTACGGCTTTTGAATGTTGTTTTCACTGTCCATTTTTTCCTGTCTTGGTTTGTGTTTGCCACCTTGGAATCCTCTGTGTAGTGGGTTGATCCACTACTCAGGAAGAGACTATTCTAGAGTACGTTCTGTCTTGTCTTCGAAACGTCTAGATAGAATAGAGACAGCTGATGAAGGGATATTCCAAGTGGCTTTCCGTTTTCCTATGTGTTCGTTCCGTTGTCTGTAGTTTATTGTTCTAACGTCCTGTACCCTGATATGCATGTATATACACATGTAGATGTAAGTATGTACATATATGTGTGTATACATGTATATATATTCTTTGTATTATTATATATATACATATATTAGGGATTACATTGTCTAAGATGTTCTATTTTGCAGGTTAGGATTAGACTTGAGAAAAACTTGGCTGCTAATCCCAATAGATCCAATAACGGCATAGAAACTCCTTCACAAGCTCGTGTCTTAGACTGGATATCTGGTTAGCCATTGACTCGGATATACTTGATTCTACACCAGGGGAGGATTTGCAGGGGCGATTTTTATTCATACAGAAAGATCCTACTAAACAATTTGAACGATGCAAGAACTGGCTTAAGCCCTTCTATTTCAAAGGGATTAAGACAGACAAAGAAAGAGTCGAGCATTAGCTCGAATTTACAAACAGACAATCACTATAATTTTGTTATTAATATGTTTATCACTATATACCTACAATTTTTATTTAAGTTATTAACAAGGTTACTGTAGCGTATGTACGTATTTATGTATATATATATATCTATATATATATATGTGTGTGTGTGTGTGTGTGTGTGTGTGTGTGTGTGTGTGTGTGTGTGTGTGTGTGTATGTGTGTTTGTGTGTGTGTAGAGAGAGAGAGACAAACAGACAAACAGACAAACAAACAGACAGAGAGCGAGATAGATACATACATACGTATGTATGTATGTATGTATGTGTGTGTGTACTATGTACGTATGTATATGTATGTGCAAGCGTGTTTGTGGATGTTTATGCTTGCATATCTGTTTATATATGTGTGTATATGCATATATATATGTATGTGTATGTATATATATGTATATATATATATAGAGAGAGAGGGGGGAGAGAAAGAGAGAAAGGAAGAGAGAAAGGAAGAGATAGATAGATAGATAGATAGATAGATAGATAGATAGATAGATAGATAGATAAATAGATAGATAGATATGCATATATGTGTGTATTACGTACGTTTGTATGTACGTATGTGCGTTTGTGAATTATATGCATGCAGACCTATTTATATATGTGTGTACAATGTACATATGTATCTGTGTATGTATACGTATTTATATGTGCGTGTGTGGTGTATGCATTTGCATTTATGTGTGTGTGCATTTATGCATTTATGCATTTATGTGTAGGCCCCTACTTCCTCTAAAACCTCTCCTTTAATCCTTATGAAGTTGCGGGGATTTACACCGCTTTATACCTCATTCAAATTCAATGTAACAATAGACCCCTATAAATCTTACTTGTGGCAATATTTTTATTTATTTACTCATCCATTTATTATTTATTTATATTTCTCTTTTGTAAACCGTTGGGTTAAAGATTTTCACTTAGACTATATATCTGACATTTTCTCACCTTATACTCTAATACCGATTAATAATCTCAATCAAATCTGCGTGTGGATTTGCTGTGTTAACTTAATACTTATTAATCTCAGCGATTGATAAAACGTTTGTACAATTAGTGTCTTTGTTAAAGTAAAGTCTTTCTTTGGCATTTCGGAATTTTTTTTTTTAATTGTCGATTTTTCCTTCTTACAAAACGCTTTTGTGTGTGTGTGTCTGTCTGTTTGTCTCTCTGGCTGGCTGTGTGTATTTGGGAGAGAAAGAGAGAGAGAGAGAGAGAGAGAGAGAGAGAGTATCGTTTATCTTTTATCTAAGTTATGGGGACGCAGACACACCAATAGCGGTTGTCAAGCGGTGGTGGGGGGCAAACACAGACACAAAGACACATATACTCACACACACACACACACACACACACACACACACACACACATATCGGTCATCCCATTATTAATGTTCAGACTTCTATATTTTCAATTTGTAAACGCTTTAATAGTAGTTTAGAATGTCTAATGCATCAAGTAATATTAATATCTATTTGGATATGTTTAAACTAATTGAAGTTTATTTTGCAGGATAATCTGATTGAAAGTTCACTAACTTCTTCACGGTGGTGCACCAGCATGACCGCAGCCACTTGGCTGAAACACATAAATAAATAAAAACTATATAACTCTTCAAACATGGAAGAGTCTAAGAAACATTTGAAGCATATAGTGCTTTATGAGTTTTAATAAAAGGAACTCTGCCGCTGAATCGACTCGAAATATCCACTCAGCTCATGGAGGAGAGTGCCTGAATGAAAGAACTTGCAGAAGATGGTCTGTAAAATTCAGAAGTGGAGATTTCAGCCTAGAAGATGAGGCCCGAACAGGACGTCCAATTGTGTTTAATGACAAGCTCTTTTTCTTGAAAAAGATCGTGCCGTTTCAGTTGAAGAACTGACAAGCAAGCTTCGTTGAAGTCATGCAATTGTTCACCGCCATCTTCAAAAGCTTGGAAAGGTCCCAAAACTCGGAAAATGAGTTTCGTTCTCGTGGACTCATCTTGCCCTTTTTGTACAGACTGGTGACAGGTGATTAAAAATGGGTCTATTATCAAAATGTTAAGCGTCGTAGACATTGGCTTGGTGAAGGGGAAAAGGCACAATCACAACCAAAAAGGGAACTCCATACGAAGAAGGTTCATCTCGCTGTTTGGTGGGATTGCAAAGTAGTCATCTACTTTGAATTGCTACCAACTAATGCAACAATCAATGCTTAGATCTACTGTCAGCAATGAGAGCATTTTATCGCGGGTAGGATCTTGTTCAACTGGTTGTGGCGCTTCCATCGCTGCAGACGCATCTTCTCAGGTGATGTTATAAGATGTATCTCGTTAAATAAACTCTGTCTCACTTGATTTTAGTGACAGTATGTTTAAGCCGTTAGGCTTAAGCCTAAAGGTCTGCACCACAACTAGTTGTACAGCATCCCACCTGCGAGGGGTCAATGCAGGATGCGCCGAAACGATCGTTGTGAGCAATAATGTTTCTTGTACATTCCATTTTCCATCTGTCTCTTTCATTTCTTTATACACACACACACACACACACACACACACACACACACACACACACACACACTGTCTGTATCTGTCTGAGTATATTTCTACAAGTGCGCATGTGTATATTTGCTTCCTGTGCCAAAACGTACTATCACCAAAATAGGTCGAATGTCCAGTCAGCCGTTCCAAAACATCACCGTCTTAACAGCCGCGCCCAAGTGTCTCGTTCTGTTCTCCCGTTGGCTCAGAAACTCTAACGGTGTTAAACAAAAGATAGCAGTGTATAACAGTTGTCCTTTCAGCAGATCAATTACTGACATCAGAATTAACCCGCTTATTAGATCTGCCAGCGGGCGGGAAGATTCTTTTTCTCTCTTTTTAATTTTGATTGACTGTTTCGTGATGTAGTATATCCTTAAGTTAGGACCGTTAATCATTAAAAAAAAAAACCAGGTGATTGTGTCTATGTACTTGATATATCTGTGAATTACAATAAGTAAATTACGTATTTCTTTGAAGTATTTCGTTAACTAGACGCTGAGGAATTCCCTTGCATTGTCGAACCATTGTCCCTTTTTTTGCAACTTTTGTACTAAGCTGTGAGCTCTTTATCCTCCAATGTGCTCGTTACACAATTAATTCTGACATAATAATTATAGCCCTCGTTCTCAAAGCACAATGCTACTCTCATATTTCCTTGTCAATCCTCCACCAGGTCACAGGTGATATTTATTAAGGACCAGCGTCTTAGTGGTTATATCATGTGCCTGGTATTGTTATGTTGAACCCTCTATTTATCAGTCTCTCAATCATTTCTTTCTTTTCATTTTTTCTTTCTCTTTTCTTTCTTTCCTCCTCTCACCCAGTCTTTAAGTTTAAGTTTTATTCATTCCTACCCACCCATCCTTATTCTCTGTTATTCCTTACGAACCTTAATAAAAAAGAAAATAATATTTTATAGTAAAATGAAAAATTAATAATAATGCAAAAATGCTGCAAGTTTAAAGTATGTTGAATGGTTATAATTAAATACATCCCATTAGGAATTCTTGTCACTATTGAAAAAATGTAAGAAAATATTTTCTATCGCAGAGCGAGTCCGAGAAAATAGGGAACAGTGATAGTGCTACCTGCTGAGTGGATAGTGCTACCTGCTGAGTGGATAGTGCTACTTGCTGAGTGGATAGTGCTACCTGCTCAGTGATCTGCATCTGAAGATTGTTAGTTCAAATTCTACTGGAGGCTGGCTTTGCTTTTTCTTCAGAGAATGATGAAATAAGTAATAATAATAATTGTTTGTAATCTAGGCACAAGGCCTTAAAAATTTTGGGGGGAATGGGGAAAGTCGATTATATCGGCCCCAGGGTGTAACTGGTACTTATTTCATCGACTCCGAAAGAATGAAAGGCAATGTCGACTTCGGTGGAATTTGAATTCAGAACGTAGCAGCAGACGAAATACCGCTAAGCATTTTGACCAGCGTGCTTAACAATTCTGCCTTCGTAAATAGTAATAATAATATTGTACTACCTTGAGAAGGATTCTAAGAATGTACTGGCAAGATCACATAATCAATGAAGGTACTTTAAAAATAACCAACATAAGACGACTGAGTGAAATCACAACGGAACGCAGATTAAAACTAGTGGGTCATATACCCCTATTTTGGTCTCCCTGCAAACTTCGAGGATTTCTTATTTTAGCAACTCGTGAATCGTTTGAGAGACTAACCCTTTCAACCTTTAAGTACATTTTAGGGAACACGATTTCATTTGGCTATATACCCGAGGAAAACGCAAAAGCGGGTGGCCATATGAATTTCGTTTACAGCAGAAAATAACGAAGTTTCGGCCAACTCCACATCGATTAAATATTACACCACAAATCGAGTTATTTGCATAATGTGCTGAATAAGTATATTTGTATGTAGAATTAGCACATCGATAAGCATCTTAACTCGTTGTGGATTTAAAACTATTGCACGATAGAATTAAATTCTTTTCTGTGTTGATTTAGAATTATAGTCGATTCAATCCAATCCAACAGAAAACTGTGTGTGTGTGTGTGTGCGTGCGTTCGTGTGTGTGTTGTGTGCGCGTGCGTGCGTGCGTGTGTGTGTGTGCGTGTGTGTGTGTGTGTGTGTGTGTGTGTGTGTGTGTGTGTGTGTGTGTGTGTGTGTGTGTTGCGTAGACGCAGATGTGGGCGATTTATGCCAACAGTAGTGAAACAGATTACATTTGGTTAATTCGGATCAACGTAAGCTGTTAGACAGGAAATATTGGCTGGTTTTCTTTCTTTTTTTTTATTTTTATTATATTTACGTATTTATTGGAGGTGGTTATTGATGGCGGTAGTTGGTAAAAACGATAGACGATATGCTTCACACACACACACATACGCAACCACACACACACACACACACACACTCATGCACACAACACAAAATCGGCGTATTGTACCAATATAAGAAATCGTTATTAATATAGCCAGAGGAAGAGGTAGCGAGGAGTGTTACCTGGCACATTTTGTCTGCTGGTCTCCATCTCAAGCTATTGAGATCAATGTGATCGATTCTGTGCAGCGAAATACTTTCATGGAAATTCATCTCTGGAAAGGAAGCGCTGGGTGAAAGTGACTTTGGTGAAAATGGTGGTATCGAAATTGCAGAATCCATTGTAAATAAAGAAAATAAGAAGAAACAACGTCGTGTCTGTGAGTTACAGAAATGCTACAGAACCAACCCCAGAGAATAAACCAGGAGGTCAAATGAATGATACAAATGAAAGAAATGTGGTATGGAAGGAAGGAACGAGAAATAGGCATCGAGTAAGTAATGCACAAAAGCGCAAAAGAACTTTCATGGTGCTGCCTGAAAGTCTAAAGCTCAAAGAGAGATGACTAAAGTCGCGTAGCCAGCAAAACTTGATGTGCAAGAGTGATGATACACGTCCAGCAAACTGAGAAATCATAAGATGCCAAAATCAAGGGACACGAGAGAAGAATGCTGGCTGCTGTGACAATGGCAGCGCCATGACAAACTGCAAGCGCAGGGGCAAAGAAATGCACTGTCGACTGCCGCGGAAAGTAACAGGGCCGAGATCTTTGCCTGCGAAAAACTTTGCAGAAACGAGAAGGCTAGGAAAAACGACAGTGGCTAATAGAACCTGGGTAATAATTTCACAGATGTGGCAATGCAAGATACTGGCGAAGCGAGTCAAGCCATGAAGATGGCGGCAAAAGGAAGAAGTTCCAACATGCAAGAAATTTGGCGTTGATCAAGCACACAAGGAAGAAAAAGCATGAAAAATGCATGTAACGCTACGTGAAGCGAAGAAAAGTGCGTTGGTAAGAGGTGGTTTTGTGCGCCCTACAAACCAGCGAAGAAAGCGCATGACAAAACACGCAAACAACTTTTTGCCGGATGAGAAAAGACATTCCGCTAGGATAACCCACATAAATTATATGTTGTGTAACGCGTCATGTTATGTTGAGTGAATGCGCGTAAATGCATGAAATATAACAATATAGGCATGTACAAATATAACATAGCAAACAATGCAACATAGTGAAATAAATGCAAAGAAATGTGCAGCAAAACATTATGTATTGCAGCAAACTTTTCTACCACTGCTACTGTGGCCTCATTTCTTCAGAGTTAGTTGGACTCTCTGTATGTGAGTTTTGCAGATGGTCAGCAATTGATCAGGTTTCACATTTTTATTCTGGCCTTGACCACAGGGGAATGGGTTGCTGCTTTAGAAACGTTTATTGGTGATGTTTCTAAGAAAAATTATCGGAAATGGTGCAGTACCGTATTAGTAGTACGATTTAGTGTTTAGCAGTGCATTGGTCACGCGCAAGTTGAAGGAAGTTTCTTTTGTGAATAACTCTGTATTGTTCAGGTGAAATGTAATGTTTTCTAGATATTTGTAGTGTACAACTATTTTCTGAACACCTGTAATATAAAACTGCTTTCTGGATATGCATAGTGTAAGGCAGTTTCTGAACATCTGAAGTATAAATTTTTCTCTGAACATCTATAGTATAAGACTGTTCTCTGTACATATACAATATCAGATTCTTTTTGAATATAACTGTTTCCAGGACATTCATGGAGGAAACGAAGTATGCAATAACATTTTTTGTATTAATTTTTTTAATGTCTAGCTTGAAAATATAAATCTTTCGAATTTTGATTTTAATTTCCATATGAATTGCACTAGTAATACTTTTACTTGATCGCTAGCGCGCTATGAAATCAGAGAAAAAACCTGAAAAGAATTAGTTTACGCTAATTCTATCACACTATTTTATGGATATCACCAGTGGTGCTGTTACAGAAGGTTAGACTAATATATGTCTCTGATTGTATTGCCTAAGGCAGTGTTTTTTCATTATAGGAACTAGTGAGGATAAAAGAAGCGACGGACATATTGCCATAGTATCCGTTTAACTGTACCCAAATTTATCAAAAGAAGTAATACCAATGCTGCTTCCATCTGGTAATTCATATGTAAAAAAAAAAAAAAAAAAGTTTTTTTCTGCTTTGGCAAGTATAAAAACAAAAATACAGAAGTCGTCTAGAAGCAGAAGTCGTCAAGAAACAGAGGGCGATACCTGACTTATCTTGACAAGTGTTCGATCTAGAATTGATGATTTTATCAATAAGTGTAACTAGTATCATTATTGCTTTATTTTCTTATTTATGTGTGTATCTTACCTTTGTTTAAATAAAATACATTGTACTTCCAGCTTTTGAAATGTTTCCCAACATAATGGTGAAGGTAGAAGAATTATATAAATATCAACTCTATCTTGTTTTCTCGTTAATAAAGACAGCTGAGTGGAGCAAATAAATTTCACTAAGTTCCTATTTTCGGAAGCAATGTATGTCTGATTCAATATGCTTAGTTTAACCTTATAGAGAACGCCTGTGTCCGAAAGGAAATCAATGCAATCAATGTTGTTATTTTACTGTTTTCTTTTTATAATTGTGGCGGTATGGGAGCTGTAGATAGCAGAACAAAATATCTTGTAATTTTATAGTTACTGCCGAGGCCAATTTTACATTTTATCCTTCTGGAACCAGTAAAATATCCCCACCACTACCTTAACTGCTACTTTTTATAGCGACCCGCGGAAAATGAGAGACAGAGCGAATCTAAGCAGTATTTGGAAAAAGAAAAAAAAAATACATAATAGACTATTGTGGCATTTTTTTATATAACAAATCTTGAAAATTCTGATTCCGGTAAGAACTGCCAAAATCTACTATAATGGCCAAACTTATTTGTTTTGTCTGCATAGAATTCTTTCGGTGATTATAAATACTGACAAAGAAAATAATTTCTGTATTTCTGTTTTCGTATACAGAATGTATCAGAGGTGGGTGTGCGTACCTACTAAGGGCTTTGTGTTCAAATCTGAGCCGTTTTGTGTCACTTTTGTATCACGTGTACAAATAAACGTAAACACTTTTATATAAACATTACATATCTGCTTTACTTTGTCCTTTTGTAAGCAAATGTACACGTATATGTATGTATGTACGTATGTATGTATGTATTTGAACATATATATAAATATATGTTTGTGTGCGTGTGTTTACGTAACTATGTGTATGAATGTATAATTGTGTGTGTCTGTGTGTGTGTGTGCATGTATGTATATATATATATATATGTATGTATGTACATATATGTATATATATATATGTATATATATATAGCAATGTTAATTCTCTAAATGAAGTATTAACAGTAATATATATATATATATATATATATATATATATATAGAGAGAGAGAGAGAGAGAGAGAGAGAGAGAGAGAGAGAGAGAGAGAGAGAGGGGAGGAGGGACAGAGAAAGAGAAAGAGAAAGAGAGATAGAGACAGATAGAAAGAGAGCGTGATATATATATATATATATATATATATGTATGTATGTGTATATATATATATATATATATATATATATATATATATATATATATATATAGGGGAGAATTCACAAAAAACAACAAAAGACGAAGACAGGTGGTGTAGACAACAAACAGATGTATTAGTATAACGCTCGGGAAGTGAAAAAGTCTTTAACGTTTCGAGCCTACGCTCTTCCACAGAAAGGAACACAGAAAGAAACAAGGAGAGAAAAAAAAGAATGTGTAGTGGCTACTAATACTATATCTATCTGTATATATATATATATATTTATATGAATATATATATATATAAAGGAAACTAAGATCTCATGTTCTCATTCAAGTACGTTTTTGAAGATTGTGCCATAAGAACAATTCATATCTGGCGTGAAATGTTCAAATTGCATGAGGACCCAAAAGATGAAAGAAGAAAGTTGGTGCCTTTTGATGAACATTGCTTCTAAGGAGTTCTTGAAACAGACACAGTTAAATAATTTTCTGATACTAAGAGCAACAACATTGCATCAGTTGAAATTCTCAAGAATAAGAGATCACTTGTAGATGACCTAAAAAACAAACATAACTCGCCCTGTAGAAACACACTGAGAAAAGACATGTCAGAGTTAATTACGACCGCCAGTCCACTTTGAAATACTAGAAAATGGCATGACATACTGGTAGTTTGCAGAATCAAAATGTTTGCTCATTTAGAGAATAAAATAGATTGGGTTTGGAATACACAACTTGCAGTCGCGTTTCTTAACCACATAATCATGCTGCATCTATTCTACAATATTTTCAGACAGTGTTTCTCAGCAATTTTTTTAATCCTTAGCTCAGAGCCCTATATCACGGAATTGCATTTTACAAACGCCCCTTAACCGACTATCGTTGGCAAGAAGCTAAATTTGTAGAGTAGTTTATTTCCATACTAGCCCATCCAACGTGTATCTTCTTTTAGATATCTTCATGGATTAGTGCTTTCTATATTAATTTTTCATGGAAATTACTGTAGAAAACTATGACATATATAAAGAAGTTATATTGAATCATCATCAGTTGTTTTTTGCTTACTGATAATACAATGTCTTATGCATAGGGTCCATGCAAGCAAATTAGTAAATTGGGGATCCACAGTAGTATTTTAAGGGTCCATGAAAAAAAAAACTTTACTTTAGATGTATTTATTGCAAGAAATATTAGGTTCATTTTTGTCGTATGTCTTACATGGTTTAACATGTTTCTGACAACTGAAACATATTCTTTCAGGGAGTTCTATTACAAACTTATACAAGTGAACGTGTGAAAAACAAAACAGGAATTTTGAAAGAAATGTCTATAAAAATAGCTTTTAATCATAGACTGGCTACGAAGGTTCACCAGAATAAAATAGCAATCAAAGGGGTCCACCTGAATAAAGTGGTTATCAAAGGGATCCATAGATAAAAATTGGTAGAGAACCACTGTTTTAATCCAAAAAAATGTGTCTTAAATATAGGGGCCGAAACCGGACGTGGTTCCTCCTGATGATGTCTTGAGCTAACTGGATCCTATAGAGGAGCTGTTGTGGTAGCAGACCACGAAACATGGTTGAAATTCCAACATAGTTTAAATATTTTATTTCTAATTAAAATCATGACACCGCTAAATACCCAGCATGCACTTCTAACTACCCAGCATTCCGCTTGTGAATACAGAACACTTCCAAACGAATGATGTGCAATTGCTTGAGTTAAGAACGGCTGTTTTAAAAGAGCCTGAGGAGACCGGTAAGGCTATCTTGACACGGCAAACAAATACATAGTTACAGAAATTGCTGTAATCAGTTAATTAATTATCAGTTAATTAAATATCATATGGATTAGTCATGAATCTCGACCATGATTACACATGCCGGAACTAAGATTTTTAACCGACAATATTCACCGGTGTATTGAGAAAGAAAAAAAAAATTACATATGACGGTTACATACTTTAAATTGTTGCACCGACGCACTTTCAGGCAGTCACGTGGTATTTGACATTACTTGACATTTATCATGTATCGGGGAGTCTTAAAGTTCGTGAGAAAGAATTAATTTATAAGACAAAGATTACAGGACATCGATTCATATTGAAACGCCGCTGCATTATCTAGTAATTGCCAATCTAATACTCGTGACCTTTTCCTTTATCTCTTGGTCTACGTGTGCATGAGTGTATGTATATATATATATATATATATATATATATATATATATATATATATATATATATATGTATGTATATATATGTATGTATGTATGTATGTATGTATGTATGTATGTACACTGAAGATTTGGATCAATGTTCTGTGAGTCCTATGTTCTTGTTGTTCAGCCGCCTTAAATCAAGTAGTCCTGATCGAGTTGACTAATCATCAAAACAGTCTGACCTGAGATCATCCTGGTTTATATTTTTCTGTTTAAAGTATCCAGGATTAAATTGTATCGATACACATTTCTTCTTCCCTTTTAAGACGGTAGGGTATGTTTTAAGTGAGATTTATCTGCTGTTTCTAGCGAGTCGAGTAACTGCGTAGAGGCTCCAGTTATCAAGCAATACAATGTTCTTATTGAAGTAAAATATCATATTCTCTTCAAAGCGTTGGCCTGGTCCGAATACTTCCAGTTGAATAAACTTATCTAAAGATACGCTAAATACATGTAGTGTTGTTGGGTAGCATGTTAGCTCTACCCAGGGGATTTTGGCGTAGTATCTGCTCTAGAAAGGATGTATTCCTGGACTTACCTGTTGCTTCTATTCTGCGCTTGTCGTCTGTAGCTTCGAAGACAAGATCTCTTTTGCGAGACAGTTCGCATAAATGATTTCAAGAATGCAATGCTACCAGAAGAATAATTGTTCAGAAATAAAGAAAAACAAGAAGAAGAAAGGAGATTGATGGAGAGTAGGACTTCAAAAACAAAACGGAAGAGTGAGGGGTATACCGAAAGGTTAAAAAGAAAAGAAAAATAGAAAAAGGACGACGAAAAAAGAAGAAGAAGAAGAAGAATGCGAGAGTGGGAACAGCTAGTGGGAACTCTATTGGGAACAGGTAGGATTTTGAGATTGGTGCTTAGGTGTTGAATGTTTTCCACTATAAGTTAACATCCAAGTACCAAAGCTTATAATTTGCGGGAAGAGAAAGCACTAAGAACCAGTTACATCAAATACAGAATAGACAACACATCAGAAGGTGATAAGTGCAGAATTTGTGGACAAAATGGTGAAACCGTAAGACATATTACAAGTCAATGTACGCCACTATCCCAGAAAGAATATAAGAGACGTCATGACAATATAGCAAGGATTGTCCATTGGTCACTTTGCAACAAGTATGGACTTGACAGAGCAAAAAAGTGGTACGAGCATAAACCCGAAGGCATTATCGAAAATGATAATGCAAAGATCCTATGGGATTTTATGATTCAGTGCGACCATGAGATAGAGAACAGGAAGCCACACATAGTGTTAATTGAGAAAGAGAGCATACTATGCTTGATCATAGATATAGCATGCCCAACTGACAACAAGGTATGTGATAAGGAAGAAAGAAAAGTCAATAGATATGTCAGGTTAGCTTGGGAGGTTAAGCAGTTGTGGTCGCTGAAAAATGTGGTAATAGTACCAATAATCGTCGGAGGCCTGGAAACAGTGAATAAAAATCTTGAGAAGTACATGAAACAAATAGGGGCTGCAATAAGAGCAGAGAAATTGCAGAAAACAGCACTGCTTGGAACCGCTCGAATACTCCGGATGGTGCTCGAATAATAAGGGTTGTTACTTTAGTTCACTGGTAGAGAACAACCGGCACCGTAGTACATCTCCAGCCTTAGAAGTTGTGCAAAGACAATAAATAATAATAATCTTTTCTACTATGGAGCACGCGGCTTGAAATTTGGGGATGGGGCCAGTCGATTATATCGACCCCAGTATTTCACTGGTACTTAATCTATCGATCTCGAAAGAACGAAAGGCAAAGTCGACCGCGGTGGAATTTGAGCCCAGAACGTAAAGACGGGCGAAACACCGTTAAGCATTTCGTCCAGCGCGCTAACGATTCTGCCAGCTCGCAATAATAATAATAATAATAATAATAATAATAATAATAATAATAATAATAATAATCCTTTCTATCATATGCACAAGGCCTGAAATTTGGAGGAGGGGAACAGTCGATTACATCAACCACAGTGTTTCACTGGTACTTAATTAATCGATCTCGAAAGGATGAAAGGCAAAGTCGATCTCGGCGGAATTTGAACGTAGAAGGTAGCGACGGGCGAAATACCGGTAAGCATTTCGTCCAGCGCGCTAACGAATCTGCCAGCTCGCAATAATGATGACAACAACAACAACAATAATCCTTTATTTATTTACTCGCCGAGACTAATTCTATACAGTTGTGTCTGGGGAGAGTCATAATTCTATTCAATTTTATTTATACAGCAGACAATTACATGAATTGTTAATAACAACTCAGGGTGGGAGGTTGTTTACAAAAATGCGTGCGGGTACGTAAAGTTATGTAAAATTAAACAGCGTTGATGATTATGGATGTTATTCAAAGAAAACACTTTAAAAATTTTTATGTATAAATAATAACACGGTAAATAATTATAAAGAAAATGCATAATATATAAAACAAGATTAAAAAAATATATATATAAGTACACTTAGAAATATTTAGTGTAAAAAAATTCTCACACAAACTCTTTCACATACGAATGAGAATCAACCTACGTACTAAATTAGGCAACAGCTTAACGGCTCTGCCCTTCCACTAATCATAGTATATCTGTCCTCGTTTATCACGGGTTTTCGTTCGCCACAAAATACCGTGTTACATGAATCAGTGATAAATGAAAAATATATTTGGTTCTGAGGTCTCAAGTTGAACTGAGCATTGCAGAATCTTTGACTGATCGCCGACCCGTGTTATGACAGATCAATTCGAGATAAGCATAACACGGTTCGCAATTAGCGTATCGTGTGTCGGACGAAATGCACTGCAGCATCTTATTACAAACTTTTACTTTATATGTTCAAAATCGATTTTCCCTTTCATTTTTTGAGCTCAAGTACCTGTCAAATACTGGGATCGATATAATCTGTTCTGTCCTGTACCAAAATCAACAGGGCGAATTATTTGTTGAAAGATATTCCTGGCTACCGAAAGATCAGGTAAATAATTCCACTTATCTACACCAGTGGCTCTTAACTGGGGTCCATATGACCCTTAAGGATCCATATCAGATTTTGTTGTTAAAATTTATGTGCTTCTACAACGCATAAACTATTTTAACAATTTTTTTATTGAGTACCTAATGATGTTTAATTATAAAAATCTAATGGCTTTTTTAAACATCGAATGGCTAAGAGGATCCCATCCGAGTAAAATATGAATAAAAGGGATCCATAAGTAAAACATGGTTGGGAAACACTGTTCTACACTCTTGTGTGGACAAATAAATAACCATAACCAAACTGTTAGTCGTTGATATAACATCACAAAGACACAATTCCAATACTAACACCACCAACACACAAGCATTACATATAACGAATCCAAGACACGATCAACAATCACTTACATAACAGCATCAAGACATAATCCCTTTGTAAACAATACTAAACTTATAATTATTACACATATCAAGGAAAATTTTGTTCTGCGTATGAACATTACATACTTAAAATACTCAAAGTCACTAAATATGTGACGACTTGTAAACCTGGTGTTTTCTTATAGCGATCTCACATAATCTTGCAAAATTGCCTCCCAAAGACTAGGTTACCACTTCAGTGCCAGAAAATAGTTCAGCCATGACATTTTCTTGGCGTCTGCAAAGCTTAATTGCCTCCAACGCTCCTGGATCTGCGTTGTTACTGCATGTACAACGTCATTGATCGCATCCCAAACGAAGACTTTCAGTTTTTTCCGGCGTGCTAACGATTCTGCCAGCTCAACGCTTTAATAATAATAATGGTTATTGTTGCTGTTTCTGTTGTTGCAATGGTTTAGTATTGAGGTACAAGGCCAGCAATTTTGAGAGAAGAGGCTTATTCAATACCATCGACCCAGTACATGGGACGACGTTACTTACATTCTGTTGTGAGTGTGAAGCTCTGAATACACTAGCTTATTCAAATACGCTCGGCTTTTCATTTATGAAGCGAATGCATGAATGTGCGCACATTCATAGACAAAAGCCTATACATAGCAATCCTAACAGACATAATAATAGTTTGTGATGCATCACTATTATTGTTGCTATTCAAATATCATTAACAATAGTAAGCCATTGAACGCGCGCCTTTGATATTTTTTTTTTTCCGCAGAGAATCACTGATGCACATTCCATAGTTATGAGGTCCTGGTTTCTTCTCGGCAAATTTTCTATCCACAATCTGTAGAACGCAGATAGGGCAAAATTAATCAAGGAAGATTGTAAGCTGTCATAAATTAAAATATGATATATATATGCTATCCTGCCTTATTGACTTTACGGTCGACTTACCATTTAGGATCTAGGCGATTTGTCTAATGACAAATCGTGGAGTTCTCATACATTATGTCGTTGAAACTCATGTTTATTATATTTTATTCAAATTCCGCCGAGGTCGACTTCGCCTTTCATCCTTTCGGGTCAATAAATTAAGTACCAGTGAAACACTGGGGTCGATGTAATCGACTAGTCCCCTCCCCTAAAATTTCAGGCATTGTGTCTATAGTAGAAAGGATTATTATTATTGTTGTTGTTTTACTTCTCAGAGCGCTCGGTCTTGTTTGCTCTGGTTGATTCTGTGAAGAGCGCACAACAGCCTGTTGTCAGAGGTCTCACAGGGTCTCTTTCCGAACAGTATACGCTTCGTTATTATTATTATTATTATTATTATTATTATTATTATTATTATTATTATTATTATTATTATTATTATTATTATTATTATTATTATTATTATTGTTGTTGTTGTTGTTCTTGTTAAGGCGGCGAGCTGGCAGAGTCGTTAGCACGACAGGCAAAATAGTTTGCAGCATTTCGTCTCACTAAACGTTCCGAGTTCAAATTACATCCTGAGTTCAAATTCCGTCAAGATCGACTTTGCCTTTCATTCCTCGGGGTCGATAAATTAAGTACCAGTGAAACACTGAGGTCAATGTAATCAACTAGTCTCCTCCCCCAAAATTTCGTCCGTCTTTACGTTCTGAATTTAAATTCCGCCGAGGTCGACTTTGCCAGTCATCCTTTCGGAGTCGATAAAATAAGTACCATCTGAGTACTGGGGTCGATGTAATGGACTAGCCCCTTCCCCCAAATTCTAGGGACTGTGCTTATAGTAGAAAGAATTATTATAATTATATAGAGAGCAGCGCACGCCATCAAAGAGACACTGGGGTGCAAATATATGACGCCCAATATACCCATCATGACAACCTGTCTAATAAGCGTACGCCAGGCACATGCATCACAACCATATGTGCACTACATGATGATCTCATATCAAAACAGACTGCGCATGACCTTGCGGGTGGGGCCGAGTTAGAATTTTCTTCAGGTCGAGTGGCCCATCTCACTCAAAAGGTCCCTGAGTTAGGTTTGTTTAATGATGATGGACAAAACACCCATGTTTCCAGACGTAAATTATTCAAATCCCAAAAAATTCCTCCCAACACATGGCTATGATGTTCTCCCTACCCCTACTTCTGCTCCTGATCAGAGATGCACATATCGTCAGCTACTAAGGGACATGCTCAACAGGTTATGGTCAAACAATTTCCAAGCAAATCTGTGGTATTGAGCAGAATATTTGTTGTAACCCATCTTTTATACCAAGACAAAACATGTACATGATAACACTTCCAATCAGTTAAGATTAGAAACCACGAGAGCCAATACCTGGTACCGCATCAGAGCAATATAATTATTATAATCATCGTTATTACTACTACTACTACTACTATTATTATTATTATTATTATTATTATTATTATTATTATTATTATTATTATTATTATTATTATCATCATCATCATCATCATCATACACATACCGTCAAAAATGTCGGCCTTTTAAAACAAGCTGAAATTGATATTTAATAAATGCATCGACATAACAAACATTCCATGTATTTCATATAAAGTTGCATAATATGAATAATTAAATTTTTATTGAAAATACTTTGATGGATTGAATCGAAAGATAACTGAATATGAAGTAAAGTTTTAGATAAATTGTTTTAATGTTTTGTTGAGTTTAAAACAATAAAAGCGTTATTTAATTATTGACTGGTTTTGCAACTATTTTATTAGATCTGAGGAGGTTATGCGCCTTCAAAAATGACAGCGATGCATACATATCGTAAATGCAGTTCATATTCAAGATTTAAGTCTGGGAATACAAAGAAAGCCCGTGGAGTTTACTGTTCATAGTTACACTGATTCATGTGTGAATAATAGAGCCGACAAATTCCCTTGAAAATTTTGCTCCCAAAAAGGAGTTGAACGCGTTCAACACTGAACTACGTGATAAAGATTGTCAACAATAAATATGAGTAACTTAGAGGGGAAAAAAAAGCAGAGAGAGAGAGACACACAGACAGACAGACTGACTGACAGAGACAGACAGACAGGCGGAGACAGAGACAGAGATAGGCAGACAGAGACAGAGATAGGCAGACAGACAGACAAGTTATTCTTACAAATATAGCAAGACTAGTAGCTACAACGGAATTACTTTTGGTTATATCTAAAAGAGGTTAATACTAAAATCTGTTGGGATTAATGGAGAATCTTGCTTCCTACAATATAGAAACATTTCTCGTGGCACCAGCAGATAAAATGAAAAATGCGTAGATAGGTAGATAGGTGGTCAGACAGTTTTGTGTGAGTATATACATGGATTGGATAAAATACTGGAAACTAATTGTTATTTAACTGGGGGGGGGGGGGGGTTCTGTTAGTAATATAACAAATTCAAGACTGTTCTAGTCTGCATATTTGTGTTCATATGTATTATGTTTGGCGTGTATTTTATGATACAGCTCTCTGTTTTTCTTTCGTTTTCTTCTCTCTCTTTTTTTTTTTTTTTTTTGCAAATAATTATTTTTAAATAAGTTAACATACGTGATCTATCTGATTTATACAAAGAACAAATTTTTGCAACGCAGATGGCTGGGGCTTCTGTCAATAAAATTGTCCAATTGTTTAACGTTTCGGTGGGTATAATCTCTAAAATCAGATTTGCATTCCAAAACCAAAGTAAAAACCAACTCTGATAAGCACAATTGTGGACAGAAGGCGTAACTCACTGGATAGTAAAATAGATTGTCTAAAATCTACGACACCTAAAGTGACATCAGAGCTAAACCCCTATTATCCAGCTTTGTGTCAAACAAAATTGTTCGTCGTGAGCTCTTTATAGCTGCATACTTTGGGAGGGCTGCAATTGCTAAACCTCTTCTGTCCCATTAACCGTAAATAAACGGTGTCTAGACTATTAGAAGTAGTCGATGGCTCAAGGGCTCAATGTCATTTTCTTCGATAAATCGTCATTCATCCCTTTTCCACTTCAGAACGCGTTCATATCTGGAGACAACCCAAAGAAGTCTACAAACGTGAATGCTTGGTCATTACCGTGAAACAAAGAGACGGCACTGTGGTGATTTGGGCAGCCATATCACTGAATTCTCTTGGCATTTCAGTTTTTCTACGAGTGAGTGCTGAAAAAGTTCCTGGTTTTAAAGGTATCACGAAAGACCCGGCTGGAAGCCCAACCTTCCAAGTTCTTTTACAGGGCTTAGAAAAACTGAAGGACCGCTGCAATAAATGTGTGAATCTGAGAGTGGAATATGTTACATAAAATCATAATTAACTGATCCTCCTATATTTTCTTTTACCCAAAGCCGGGAACTTTTCAGCACCCCCTCGTACTCAGACTTAACGCCAAGGATTACAGAATGTAACACGACTTTTATCCTTGGATATCAACTGTTATTTCCTAATTACTTACCCTGAGAAAGTAAGAAAAATTGCTAATATTTCCTTCAAACTTTGCTTTTGTCCATTTGTCTCGACTTGGACATCTAGAAATAAACTGAACTGTTGAGTTTACGGTCCCTGTATTTATAGTCATCTATGTTGCCAGAACGTTCTAGAAATTCTTGAAATTTTTAGAAACTTCAAGAAAATTCTAGAAAATTCTGCTGAATCTGTCTGAAATGTAATGGAAAATAGATCAGTTTCAAAATATTGATGTCCAGGTCACAAAAGCAAAGTCTGAAAGCAATAATAGTCATTTTCTTCGATTTTAGGCAGCCAGTTCCAAAACTATCCATCCATCCAAAAGAAGAAAAGTGTCCTTAATGCCAACTTCAACCAGAATAACTCCAGTGTCATTGTCAACGTCTGAAGCAGAGACTGAAAGTGAATATCAAGAGTCCGAATCCACACAAACAAGGAGGAAGTATAGCAACATAGCATTGAACTCTATAAAAAAAAACTGTTGAAGTCAAGTGTGTGTGTGCGTGCGTGCGTACGTATGTGTGTGTGTGTGTGTGTGTTATTGTTAATGTAGGATGGTATGTGATTAAGAATAGATTTTTTTTTCGGATTTGATATTTTATGAACTCTACGTCTCGAAGACACTAAATACGAAGAAGAAATTCATCTTCAACTCTTGTTGTTACATCGTATGCTCCTATGACGTCATATTATGAATGTATGTATGTATGTATGTATGTATGTATATTAAGAGAGCTGCGCGAAAGCGCACGGCTCGTATAGTGAATGGGGAAAGCTTGGTCTGCAATGTTTGCAATCGTGTATGCTTATCAAGAGCAGGGCTCATTAGCCACCAACGGAGCCGCAAATGCAAAATATAAGTTAGTCCTAGAGCGCACAAGGTTCCTGAAGGTCGGCAATGGTCTTCCTCGGTCACGAGTGGACGGCCATCATGTATGTATGTATGCATGCATGGAGCCCATAATGGAATATTATTCCCACATCTGGAATGGGGCAGCTACAGTTTCATTCGCAGACATTCTGAACTGCATCCAGCAAAGGTCCTACCGACAGATTGTTACAAAGTAACAAATTCGCTCCAACCTTTGATTCACATGTGTCCTCTCTCCTCCCTCTGGTTTGCCTGTCGTTACTACAACGGCTGCTTCTACTGGGAACTTGTTGAATTTGTTCCACTCGGTAGTATAATTTGAATGGGGAGCAATGGAGCTGTTCGCCCTGGGCGACACTTTTATTGGACCAGCACTTATGGGTCTACTGTATAAGCTTGTATAGGCCTGGTGGGACTGGGGGCGCGGCAAAATGAAGGGCTTCTCCTGGTCACTCATCTTCTCTCTTCTCAGCATTCTTATGCCCAACAACCTATCCTCAGGTCCCACACTAATTGCCATGCTCAGTCCTTGCTTTCGAAAAAACCATCCCGCAAGAAACTCTCTCTCTCTATCTATCTATCTCTCTATCCCTCTCTCTCTCTTTCTCCCTCTCTCTCTCTTTCCCTCTCTCTCTCTATCTATCTCTCTATCCCTCTCTCTCTCTTTCTCCCTCTCTCTCTCTTTCCCTCTCTCTCTCTCTCTCTGGAACTCCATCATTACTGATGGCACGACCGATTATGTAAACTTATAAATAGGCTGCGCTCGAAAACGAAGGAATGATGGTCACGGTTGGAGCAGATATGTTTATATGGTCAGGGCCGATTTGGATGCAGCTGAACAACAGCAAAAACACCACCTTCCCAATTATCACCAACCGCTCATAGTAATGCAAACCATACAACTGCTACTACTACTACTACTACTACTACTACTACTACTACTACTACTACTACTACTACTACTAGTGGTGGTGGTGGTGGTGGTGGTGGTGGTGGTGGTACATCTGTTGGTCCTTAAACCAGAGTCAACAAATCCGCTCGCTGTCATCGCAATGAAGTTTTCTATTGTTACTTTTGAAACTGACGTCACAGCACTGCTGACGTCATTAATTTATATGGTCGACGTGACCAGATATCACTTGCTGTATCTTAGTGTATGTGCGCGTGCGCGCGCGTGCTTGAGTAGGTGTGTGTTTATGTCTGTGTGCGTGCCTATACATTCATTCACTTAGAAACATGTACAACACCCCAACCCCATATATATAAATAAATAAATAAATAAATATATAAAAATTTATTTATGAGGGTAGAAACTGAACATATATTTTTTTCGTAGTTAGATGATTCGGCATCTATTTCTAGCATATAGGAGTCCACTTTTGCTGGTCATCCCTCTTATTTTTGTAAATAAATATTTATATATATATATATATATATATATATATATATATATATATATATATATATATATATATATACAATTGCAGCGTGTAAGGTGTTTGTAAACCATTTAAAAAACACAAAAAAAAACTGTTAGATTCACTTCACCATTTAAATTTAATTTGTGTCAAAATATTTTCGTCGCTTGGAAACCACAACTTGTTCACTGACAAAATTAAACTGTCGTATGTCCAAATTTGCCCCAAAAAGTATTTTCTTCAATATTTATTTTTTGCTTGCAATAACCGGTTCTTTTGGTCGAACTATCGTATCTCCAGCTGCTTTAGATGCCAAAATATCAAAAATTGTCAAAGTTTAGTACAACGGTTTTGCTATAGAATGGTGAAAGTTTTTTGGGGGTTTTCTGAAAAAGCAACGTTTTGGACTTACGACACTTTTGCATAATAGCAAAGATGTATTCTTTTACTGAATGAAGTTCTTCTCCTCGAAGAACAAGAAATGGTATCAGCGTGAGATCAAAAAGCTGACAAGAAAGGTGACTTCAGACTGTGAAACGCAATAGCATCTACTCTAAATGCTAGGCTGTTTTTGTTTTGTTATTTTTGTTTTTTTTTATGTAAGACGAATAAAGCAAATAAGTTACCAAAACTTTTGACTGAACACAATATATATTTCAATACAAACATATAAATATATACAGGTGTATACACTCACACACACATATATACATACATATCTCTATGTATAAATATATGGATATATATGCATATATATGTACATATATATCTATATGTACATAAATATATACACATATATCTACAAACATACACATATACATATATGT